>NC_052507.1:14640365-14877081 GCF_014356525.2 Nilaparvata lugens | reverse complement strand
TTATTTGATAATTGAAACAAATATAATTTTGTGATTTGAAGTTCACACAACAATAAAAGCCCTACCAGAAATAGATCTTCATCCAAGTGACTGGTCATAGGTGTATGTAATTGGTAGCACATACGGTTCATCAACCAAAGGTTGTGGGTTCAACACCGATCAAACTAATTTCTTTTTTGCTGAAAATTTTCAACTCTGTACTCTGATGAAGATTATCCACTTGATTCTGACAAAATAATAAATAATTACAACACCAAATTTTTCCCAGTGCAAAGCACGGGATACCTGCTTGTTTATTATAAACGGCAAAGTTAACTCCTTGGTCGCTTGGACAATCCGATGCCTTCCTCTGGATTCCTCGTTTTCATACTATTGAACAAAGACCTTAAAGAGATATAGACCCACAATGCCTATGCCTTCCCAATGATAGCTCTTACTTGAAATTGAAGGCCGCCATTGGGGTATTTTAGCACGAGATATTATATCTATATATATTTGTAAAAGTAAAAAAAATGTTATTGGAAGAGACGTAACACAAAAACGTGAATGAAATGTATTGAACTAAGCCATACTGTAATTTTGGACAAATCTTGTGCTCTTTCAGCCGAAGATGTATTATCATAGAGATATTTTCAAGTTCTTGAATTAGATTTGAAAATAATGTACTACATTATAATTACAGCTAGCATTATAACCGAATCAAAACAGCAGTAATACTAGCACACATCACCGACTAAGATGGCACCATAGAGAAAAGATAGCATGAGAAGATATCCCATGGTATAGGGTGTTTATGTTCCAAATTTCACTGTCAACTCAAGCCGATAGGCCAAGTGGTTTTTTTTCGTGGATCTATGTGACGCTGGTAGTCTCTCACACTGTGCCATTCTTACACTCTCACCCGGCCAATACAGTAATAATAGGCAGTAGTCGATAGATTTCGGCTTGAGTTAACAAAAATCATCTTGTAATTTGGAACATTATCGACCTATATATCGACCACGATGTATCTTATTATTTTATCTTTTCTCTATGGCAGTACTCTAATGATCATCACACATCCCCGTAGCGTGGCTAGAAATACGACTTTTGAAAGACGTAGCTGACGTATACTGTGGGATATCTTTTTATGTTTTTTTCTCTCTGTGATAATACTGCGTGTCAAAAGATTTCATAGTAAATAATAAGTATCGAATTAGTTATTGAATAGTAGCATAGACAAATGAGCAATAGGAGCTATTCAACTTCTCTATTACAGTAGATACCGTAAGTAGAAGTTGAGAATCAAGCTGCGAATGAAGCACATCTACAGACTGTACGACTTTCCGATTGAGCAGGAGAGTGACGCTACGTCCCCTGCTTGGACCTGCTGGCTTGCCGTTCTGATTGCGGGACTCTACTGGGGCCTGCAGGCTACAAACAGCAGCGTCTTTATTGCCCCGCGTTCATTTCCGCCTTAACAGACGTCGGGACGTCGTCTCCCCCCTAGGACCTCCTCAAATCACATCCCCCTTGCACGGCTTATTGCTAATAAATACCGCTTATTCTTTCAACGTGTTCTTTTTCCCGTTCACCCTCTTTTCCTGAGCCGGGATCATCACCGCAGGCGTCGCGCTGGTCGAGATTGAGAAGCATGCTATATGAAGGAAAGGGAGATCGTTGATGTGAACGGTGCCAAAAAGAAGGGTATTTGAAAAGTGGTCTGCCAAATTGAATAGTACTAGAGTTTGATGATATCGTCGTCGTTTAATCCTTCTTTATATCGAAGTAGTAGAGCAGTGGTTTCCCCTTTATCACACTCTTGTAGTGATATTAGCATTTTCTCAGCAGGCTATCTAACGAATAAAACATGAATCAGATGACTTTTTGTTAATCGGTCGGTTTCCTTTTTAAAATTTGTTGAACCATTCAGTTTCATTCAAGGATCTTTTTATTTGAAAAGTGATAAAAAATAAAACAATAATTTCAATATTCTGGTTCAAATTTCTATGGTTTCCAGGCAATTTTGGGTGGTTGAATTGATCTTCTTGGATTTGATATTATGTTTTCGGTTGTGCAAAATGCATTGTTGAGTATTTTGGAGTATTTATTTATTCGTGGATACAATCACAAATCATAAAAATATGATTGGGTAGGTACAACAGGCTTGGCCCAAAACTATTTCATTTCCAAATTTTGATAATGTTACATGTCCAAAAAATGGTTCAATAATAGATATCAGTCTACATTATTTTAAAGTCTTTACACAAAAAGAGTTTGCCGTGTGGAATTTGATGGATAAGTTTCCTGAAATCATAAATCAGCTCTCCTGAAATAATTGAGGGAGTAGATTATAATACTGTTATCAATATTTGCATTACGGTAAGAGCAATAATTTTATTTGAAAGAAGTTATCTAAATAGAGGACTCTTATGATTTGTGTACTTGCTTTTTAACACTGCGGTTTTTGAGTTCTACGTTCTACGATCAATAATGGAATATCTCGTTACCTTCCAACCCACAACCTTTGATATAATTTCTCATAGATAAAAGCCTTTCTATGACATAGGTAAACGTAGTTGGGAGATTTTCCGATTCACTACCCACGTATTTCAATTCTTCACCAGAAGCTCCTTCAATAAGCCTTCTTTTCTGGTGTTCTCATTAACTAGACCCGATATTGTATGCAATGTTCATTGTATTGTAATGTAATTCCGATGGGATTTTTGATACAATGCTGATGTGTTTGAGATAATAAATTGAAATTGAATTCAATCGGGAACTCAATGACATTGATAGAGTGAGAGAAGGGTATAAGGAAATTAGAAGAAGAATGTAAGAGAAGATAAGATAGAGAATAGTAAGAGAAGAAGGATGAGAGGAGAGTAGGAGAGCGTAAAATAGTGGTAATAAGTTCAATGATAATAATTAGTGTGAGAAAATACACACAATATAACAAATTATCAATAAATGATGCATCATGAATTCATGATTTGCTTTTGATTTTGGGAACAAGAAACTGAACATCCTAGATAAGCTACTATATTATTGTAGGTGACAAACCAGGAGCATTTGTAAGTCATTTACAGCAGCAATTTAGGACCGAGGACAGCAAGTCAGCCTGAAAGAATCTATTGTGTCGACACTAAACGCTGGGGCGTAGGCAGGCGTAGGTGTGTGACTTTTGACAGCAATAAATCGACACGGATTGGCGAAGGGTGGCACAGCGATCGGCAGGGGTCCATGTCACACTCGGCAAAGGTGCTTAGCAGACGGAAATGCAACAATACGTAACCTGGACGGTCTTGACAAACGACATCAATCCGCTTAGCAGAGTGAGGTTATGTCGGGAGGGTGTCCGACTATAATTATCAATGAAAACTGGTGTGATTTTACACCTGGGAAAAACTTTCCCCCTCATCCATGACGCCAATTATGCAATAATAGTCGATGACGCAGGACGGAGCTGTGGATGCACATCGATAATCTCGTAACAGACTGCTTTGGCTTTGGCTGAACCACGCGTTTACATCCCTTCAAATTAGATAGGACACGTCGACTTAACAGCAGCAGCCCTTCTTTCTAGTGGGTGGGGGATGTAAGTTGTAGATGGGAGGCGCGACCCTTTTTACAAGCGTCACCCAGCGGGGAGCAACACATCTAAACCACCAGTCGACAATCATCTTTTTAATTCGCAGCTTGTCGAATTCAATGCTGGAGCTAACTGGATAAATTTAAAGCACGAACAAAACCGAGCATGTCTCATTTTATAGCATTTTTCATTTATCTTCTTATCACAAACTTCCGTGCCAGGCATTTTTGAAAGTACAGTACTGAATAGTCTTCAATTCGCTCGTACTTTAGGAACAGATATCAAATTCAGATTGTGGATTCCAGAATCTTTGACAATATGTTAAATTAATAAAATTCAAATGAGGATGACTTTTAAAAAGATTTCGAGTGAGAGTTGTGAATGTTAGTAAGGATTTAACCAGAGACAACTGAAACTCAGCTGATATCTTTTCTCTATTATTCAACTTAGTATTTAACTATTATCAAACGCAAGGATCTGGATTGAAAATAATCCCTGATTTTCCACTTATGATGAGAGTGATAACAGGAGTCAAGATTGCTACATGGCATCACAGATACAACTGTGAAAATTTACTGCCATTACATGTCTTTGATGGTTTATTGAAAAATACTTTCATAGATTGTGTTATACAACTTAGTCATCACAATAATTCCTCCCATGTAGAGTATTATACACAATCCAAGAATCACAAAATACAGTAGTATGTATTTTTCCTTGTTCATATATAAATATATAAAAGCGAAATGGCACTCACTCACTGACTGACTGACTGACTCACTCACTCACTCACTCACTCACTCGCAGAACTAAAAATCTACCGGACCAAAAACGTTCAAATTTGGTAGGTATGTTCGGTTGGCCCTGTAGAGGCGCACTAAGAACGGATTTGGAAAAATTTCCAAAGATACACCCAAAATCTGCGTTTTTCCAGCGTTTTTTAGCGTTTTCTCAGCTTTATCGAGAACAAATGAACAGAAAATGTTCAAATTTAGTACAGAAGCTCAGCTAGGGAGTAATAATGTTGTGTTAGAAGGAATATGCAATAACGCCAAAGATACGCCCAAAATCTGCGTTTTTCCAGCGTTTTTTTTCTTTCTCAGCTTTATCGAGAACAAATGAACAGAACATGTTCAAATTTTCTACAGAAGCTCAGCTGGGGTGTAATAATGTTGAGTTAGAAGGAATTTGAAATAACGCCAAAGATACGCCCAAAATTAGCGTTTTTTGCGTTTTCTCAGTTCTTTCATCAAGTAATAGACAGAAGATGTTCAAATTTGGTAGTTTGACTTTCTGATGGAATGAAGCATACATGCTCAAATGAAAAATGTAGGCGAGCGAAACGTGCCAGCTGATCTCATTTTTGGACGATCCAGTAGGGGGTCCAGGCTAGACGGATCTGGCGAGCGAAGCGAGCCTGACGGCTAGTTTAAACTATAATCATTAGATTGGTTAGTCTTTAGCCAAGTTTTTAGGTTTTAAACTGGGGAGCTTCAAACTTCAAATAACTGCCTCGTTTAAGACACATTACATTAGTTTTTAGTAAGGTATCGAAAATAAATCTACAGCAAATAAATCTGTAAGCTACTTTGTAGCATACATCTGAAAACATGCATTTGAGTGGTGGATAGCTGACAGGATGTGGAAAGTAAACTGCTTCTTCATCATCTCCCCTTTCCAATAACAAAGTGACATTAGTTCAGGTTCTCAGGTTCCTTGATATATTTTATAGTCCATTGAGGATGTAAAGACCATGTCGAAGGGAGATTTCTTCGAGGATTAGTGTTGTGACTTTTCAACTTGAAAGGAGCAAAAAAGAAGACAAACTGTGGATAGCTCTATTGTTAGCGTTGAGACTGTCATACGCCAATATAAAGCGAATTTTGTAGACGGGCCATATAAAAGGTAGACTGAATGCTGTGAAATTAGGGCGGGGTTTCTTGAAAAGTCAGTTCAAATCCTGAGTTTCTGCAGTTACTTACTCGTTACGGTTGATAGATTACATTGATAATCTTATTATAGACGGCAGCTTAGAATTCCATATTACAAGCTTTTTATAATAGTCACCCAATGTGGGAAGCTGTTGATAATTCTATAGCTCGAAAGCCACATTGGAAATTCTCTTAACAAAAGCACTGTGAAGTTATCTTGAGATTAAAAAGTTAAAGAATAGAACGAAAATTGCAATTGGAGGATAATAACAATAATTGTGTAACCTGGCTGGTTAAGTTCTAATGTTAGAGTTTCCAGGTCGTACCTGATCAATTTCAGGGCCTCTGACATGAATAAATAATAAAAAAAAATAACATGACCTCACGACAGCCGGGACCGAAGACTTAACTTCTCCATCCGAAACACTGGAATGGCACGAAAAAATATGGGAAAATAACTAATTACTAGAATATCACGCGAGACCTCTTTAGATGTGTTTTGTTCTCTATATTAAACAAATAAAGAAGTCATTCTATTCTATTCTATTCTATATTATATTCAATCTAGGGACCACGGTAATCTTTTAGGTCGACCAAAGGAGTAGAATATTTCATTTCATTTCATTTATTTATTGATTAAAGACTATAATCATAATACAATTATGACATTGGAGTATAAACTAGGCTGAGTCTGTACTATTTCTCTCCAAAAATATTGATAAAATGATAATTTTGTCCAAAAAAATAAGATGATGTAATCACACACTGCTTTGTCACTTGAATAACTTTATTTTTTTCATAAATCAATATTTATGATTGATTCTGAATTCACCATCTCCTCCACTTTTACAAGGAAGTAGATGAAAAATCAAGAGTGATCATATCTTCATACACTACAAAAAACTCGCCGTCTCTCTTTATCTAGCAAACATTTCCAAATCACAGATGTATGAGAAGTTAAATAATTTCAAAATGTACTTCACATCACGCAGCTACGGAAAAAATCTGTAAATTCGATAGCAAACATTGCCATCGGTTCATATGGAATAAATGGAACCACAGAAACATCAATATTGGAAGTTGGATTACCAACGAAAACATTTTCCATCAACGAGCTAGCCTCCAGTATCAATGTTGAGTTTACAAGAAAAACATTTGATCAAGCTCGAAAACACCTCTTATACATACAGCTCGAAAAAAGGCGACTGTAATGCCAGTGCAAATAAGAAATTTTAATAAACACATTCTAATTGTATGCAGTTGGTGAAAGGAGGGAGGAGATTGGTGGCACCCGAATTAGAACGTTGTGATAGACTAATATTTGTTATTAGCAAACGGGAATAGCTGCTTTTTTCTTTGCTGAAGCAGGTGGAAGTGATGAGGGATGATGATGATGATCATGATAAGGACAGGAGGTGAATAAAGTGAAATGTGTAGTACTGTGTATGTGCAGGGGAAGTTCAAGGATGGTGACAAAGGAGGAAGAGGAGAGGAGAGGGGTGACTGCTGAATAAGTGAAGAGAACGGAGTGATGAGGCAAGGAAAGTGTCAACAGTAAGTAGATGGTTGGTGGGTGGGGGGTATTTTTTCGCAAAAAGCCACTCGTGGTAGGGGGGAGGGGGCATCACGGAAGCGCCACCGAGCAAGTGTCGCCACCAGCCGTGAGCCGTGGCGCTTCCCTTGTCTGCAAAGAGCACAGCTCTGTACATATCATTCATTCTGCAATGTGTTTGCACTGAGAAGATCTTTCGTGACGCTCGCGCGCGGTCTGAAATTAGGCTACACAAACAGCCCCGGAGAGAGTGAAAACTTTTATTTAAAACGCTCGGCAAATATGTTTAGGTCTTTATTTACCAAATAGCGACCTGTTCGGCCCTTGTCGGCTGCCCTCGGGCTGTTACCCTCCACTCCCCCCTCGCTTGATGGTCTCACCTCTTGACTTCACTTTTGTCACAAAGCAATATGAAGTACTGGCTTAGCCTTTGATTGTGACGTGGTGGAAGCAGCTATCTACTATAGTAAGTTCATCATGAGAAGCAATTATTGGTTCATGTGAGCAACAAAATCCTCGTAAAATTCTTGGATGCCTATCGCTTATGGTTGACTTGGTGTCTCGTGTCTTGGTTGAACATGACTGTGTCTTCTTTGAATTTGTTTATTCGACTATCTCATGTCTTCTGTATTGGTTGAACTTATGTTATGGTTGAACTCGTGTCTTGGTTGAACATAACTGTGTCTTGTTTGAACATGACATCTCGTTTCCTGGTTGAACATGTGTCTTGGTTGAGCTCAAGGCTTGGTTGAACTGGTGTCTCCTCCTGATATGCTACAGCTATCGGTTCACGAAGTCGTCCAACACAAATTCCCGAAGAAAATATGTGTGGTATATTAGTAACATTTATAAAGTACATCACAGATGATTATAACACAATAGATGTAGAATTGTTTTGGCTCATGCGCGATCATAACTACTGTCATATTTATGCTGTAATTATTATGTTAGAGTTGTAATAACTTAAGATCTGGATGTGGATTGATGAAAGTTCAGTTGGTAAAATGACATCAAATAATCGTGAATTTTGAAATTCCGATACTGTAGCCAGGGCCAGACTTATCATGCAGCGATCCGATCCCATTCCAAGATTCCATCACGGATGAAATCGGCATATAATGGAGCATCCCACATATGATCTGTCTGTCTCACCAACACCCCTCCACATCACAAAAATATCGGACATAAGTAAGAACGCTGCATGACATGTGTGTCCCCAGCTTTAATTAATCGAAGGAAGATAATTAGCAAATATTGACAGCATATTATATTGTTTTTTGAAACATTGAGGACAATAAATTTAGATAAGGAAATACAGTAGTAGAGTGAGATGAAACTATTGTCAGAGGACTGACTAATATCAGTTATCACTGACAATTTATTATCATTGTCTGATACCGAGGACAACAAAATTATCATCTCCAAATAAATAATATAGCTGGTGTGTAAATAGCAAATGCAACAATAATAAATCTAGATTGATTATCATTATGATAGGATATGGAATCTCATTTTTCGGCATTGTTTAAATTCCTAATTTATTCCAATCAACGACTAACACTTCTAATCTTACAGGTTTATCAGCTGATCGTTGGAGGCAGTAGGTGTAGCTCATACTCATACAGTAACGACACGAGAGTGGACTTTTATCGATGCTGCGCTGTTTGAACGGAATCAATTTAGCACTTGAACATGAAGCTGGTCGACTAATGAACAGAGCCCAGCGCACAGCATGATGGGTAATGGGAGCCGCACTTGAATGAGTGCAATATCCCAGTTTTGGATGCCATAGGCGACCATAAACAGTGAACCAGTGTTGTTGGTAGAACAGCGAGGTCTACTGTACTCTGTACAGCCTCCACTGTACTCTGTATAGCCTCCACTGTACTCTGTATAGCCTACCTGTTTACCAACGCAAGAAACGGTTACCATTACCATCAGTTTCGGTTCGCGGGTCTCGGTGCACATATCTGCAAACAGTACCAGCCTCGAGAGCGCTGGCAAATATTTGGCCGAAAAGGATTGATATCGCAGCGAGTAGATGATTATGGCATTATGGTTGGCCAAAGCTAATCGGCATTTTACCGGTAACCATGGTTACGGTCCGCCCGGTCGCGATAATCGATTCGCATGTGTAATGGCGATTTAATGTGTATTACTACATATATTGCCTACACAACCATATTCACAACTCTCAGGTCTGGTTTCTGAGTTATTCCTTGCTGAATGATCAACTGTTACTGACGTAAATGTGAATGAATTAGTTCCTGGATGCTCCTTCAATCTTATGTGATCAATAATACATGATTTTTTTTAAATCACTCTTTTATAGAAGAGCAGTTTTGGCATAAGCCTGATGCTTTCTCCCAGTCATTGCTATATGATTTGTAAAATTACATTGATAAATGAAATAAAAAATATTCATAAGACTATGAATTTTTTTCATTTTAGCCTCATAAAATGGCAAACGAACCATTTAAATTTTAGCTCGGAGGAGAAGTTTCGTGATTATAACCTTTTTTTGTACATAAAACATGTTCCTAATAATCCCTAATAATTTCAATAGTTGACCGAGCGAAGTGAGGTCTAAGATTCAAGTCGACGGTTTTGCATTTCTCTCTATGTTTAAATGTTTATATGTTGCGCATTTACAGCGAAACGCAGCAATAGATTTTCATGGAATTTGAAAGGTTTGTTCCTTTTTGAATTTCGCGTCGACGTATACATAAGATTTTTTGAAATTTTGCATTTTAAGGATAATACAAAGGGAAAAAGAGTTTCCTTCGAACACCAATATTAGAGTAAAAATCAGACTATAAAATTAATTATTAATCATAAATCAGCTGTCTAGAGGACTATAATACTACCCGTTCAAAAACAACGAACGTCTTGAAAATGTATATTTCCATCAACGTTAGGAGACAGTAATCGTCGGCTTACAAGCAAAAGTGACCATGTCCTTTTTACATGTTTTTTCAGGAGAGCAAAAGCAAAGTTTGAACATCAGACTACTAATATGCAGTAATAATAACTCATTCCAAAAATGGATTTTCAAATGGATCAACTATTTTTCTATTGATTTCAGTATAAAATCAATTCAAATTGAGCAAAATAAAGCTTAATTTGTTTTATTTTGTGAGAGCCGACGCCAAATTTGGATATGATAAATTTTTCTTGATAAACTTTCTTATTTTTAAGACTTGGTCACTGGAAATATAAACCCATAAAACTTTGAAAATTAAGTAATTGTATTGTATTAATGTTTTTGAGGTTGAATTAACACACATACAAACGTTTTTCTCATGTTCAACAACAGTTATGCCTGTTTTAGGCTTCTAATACCAAAAATATACATAGACAGTTTTACCTGATTTTTTTTATGAATAGATGGTCATGATCATTTTTATAAATTTCAACACTTGTTCCAAAAATAAGCTTTATTGATTGCATTATCAATTAAATTACATAAATTATCATAATTGAAAAAAGTACTTCTTTAATTTAAATTATTTTTTTCAAAGAATTGAAAGGAATGATGCCCTGTAATTCTAATGAATTGCATTTCAAGAATTTTCTTTTCAAAATGATGATGCTCAACATCATGCAATTACATCAACTTTAGGACATAACTTCAAACATTAAATTATTCTACTTAACTCATGGTGGAACCTTTTTCAATTAACATTCAACCAGTGAAACTCATTCAATTTTGAAGTGCCCATTCGTCGTTATATTCATTATCAATTTTAATATTGGAACAGTCTCAACTTTCATATCTCAACGTATTCAAGTCAAGTTCTCTTCCGCATCGGTCACCGTTATCAGGATATAATCAAGATATCTTCATCGTTCAACTTCTATTAGCCAGCAGCTGTCTGCAACTACATGTACTTGACAGGAGTCAAGTTCCATCCTCGGATTTTGAGTCACCGTAGGTCTATCACTTCGGCAACACATCATTATTATTCAGGGAAGTCTTATTCTATATTCACATTTTTGTACTTACCCTCTCAGAGGCACTGTGTTTACTGGTAGTCTTCATCCCATCAATTTTGTTCCTGATTATAACTTTTATTCCTAAATACTATTTAAATACTATCAATCATTCATTTTTTATTTCTATATTATTATTACTTATGTGTTTCTACATATAGTAATATTCCCATGTTACTTGTCATGCGATCTCTGACGTCACAGTTTCATTGATCGCTTGATCGATAGTAGCGCTAGTTGTCGTCTGCTTCTTTCAATGTTTTCTAGTTTAATATTCGTCTATAAGTATTTTGAATTGTATTTTCATTGTTTTGAACCTCCATTGGTATACTTCAACAGTCACATCAACCTCAACACCTCAGTTCGCTTAATATCGATTTTATATTTTCACTTCATTCGTTGAGTTTGTGTACATGACTGCCGATCACGTCATGTTTCCGCTATGGGCAGTTCCTGTTTCTTCAACCAGCTTGCAAGAAGCATCACTCTCTTTGTACAGCTATACGATGTAACATCTTAGTTTAACGCGTCCATCTTTGGAAAACTTTATCCATTTTCATCATTCATTATGTCCTAGTTGTGTGCTTATTCGATAACCATTCAACGCATTTATCATCAGTGAACGTTTTCAACCATAATTTCTATGATTTAACTTACCTTTCGGGACTTTCTACTAAGCGTCCTTTTTGCAAATCACGCCATGCTTTCTGCGTACAACGTTTTCAATTATTCATCACATTAGTACTATGAACTGTAAGTAATTTTAACATGAATTCCACATGAGCTTTCAACAATCCTCAATATGAACTTTTGATTTATTATTTATCACTTCAATTTTACTGAGCCTCAGTACACAATTTTTAGCGGTTACATTCATTCATCTTGTATGCTCATAGGAGATACATTTTCAACTTGGGAAGTCTTGTGCAAGTGCAGCTTACCTTATTCAACATTTCAACTCAGGAAATTTGCGCAAGTGCAGTTTGCCTTTCATTGTCAACCGCTACTCATTTTTTAGCTACTCAGTCTTAGCTACTCATCAGTTATTTAGTCGAACTTTGTCAATCTCAATTCTTACTGATGCCAGTGATTTTTGTCAATCTCAATTCTTACTGATGCCAGTGATTTTTGTCAATCTCAATTCTTACTGATGCCAGTGATTTTTGTCAATCTCAATTCTTACTGATGCCAGTGATTTTTGTCAATCTCAATTCTTACTGATGCCAGTGATTTCATTCGTCAAGAACATTTTATCTCTTTTTCAAATTTATTCACTGCAATTACATCAACTTTAGGACATAACTTCAACATTAAATTATTCTACTTAACTCATGGTGGAACTTTTTTTCCAATTAACATTCACCAGTGAAACTCATTCAATTTGTGAAGTGCCCATTCGTCGTTATATTCATTATCAATTTTAATATTGGAACAGTCTCAACTTTCAATATCTCAACGTATTCAAGTCAAGTTCTCTTCCGCATCGGTCACCGTTTATCAGGATATAATCAAGATATCTTCATCGTTCAACTTCTATTAGCCCAGCAGCTGTCTGCAACTACAATGTACTTGACAGGAGTCAAGTTCCATCCTCGGATTTTGAGTCACCGTAGGCCTATCACTTCGGCAACACATCATTAATTATTCAGGGAAGTCTTATTCTTTATTCACATTTTGTACTTACCCTCTCAGAGGCACTGTGTTTACTGGTAGTCTTCATCCCATCAATTTGTTCCTGATTAACTTTTTATTCCTAATAATAACTATTTAAATACTATCAATCATTCAATTTTTTATTTCTATATTATTATTACTATATGTTCTACATATAGTAATATTCCCCAGTACTTGACATGCTTTAAGCTGTCATTTCCCAGCCGCTTATGTAATACAATATGCTGAGCTTCGTCTCCTTTCAATATTGTATTGGTATTTTTCAAACCTTTTCATTTTAATTATTAATCGAACCTTCAGTTCTGGACAGACTTTCTGCTCCTTCTGCTTACATTATAGCCAAGTTGTATATTTGTCCTCTTTCAGTGTTACATAGTCAACAGCTTGAAAGCTTCAGGTACGATGGATTCTACCTAAACTGAATCCTAGTTGTCATTTTTTGTTGATTAGGTAATTGTTCATATTCATATAATTTCTGTACTTCATACCTTTAAGATTACTAAGAATTTTGCAGGACTTTTATCTAGGATTTTTGTCTCTCGACTGATTTTATAGTCAGGTTAAGATTCTCATATTACTATCATTTTTCAAGTATTAATTTTATTCATTTGAACATTGCTAATTTTGTACGTTCAATTCAATCATACTCATTGTCATTATTGTTCTTTTATTAGTTCAGATCAATATACTCTTTTGTGTATTCAACATTAACATGATATCCCAACTTTATCTTTGTATTACTCAATCTTTTGCGCTCACAGAGGTAACATCATTTTGAAACATTGTATCAGTATTCTTAAACGTACTAGCAAAAAGTCTAGGTACAATAAACAACTTGAGTGCATTCCTAATTCTTTTTATTTTAATTACAACTACATTAATTTAAGCATTCCAATAGTTACATTCAAATATCAGCATTACATACGGATAATAAGAAACTTATTATCTATCATTCTTCAATTATTAGTCATCATTATTGCACTACTTTTGTGCATTCTACTTGTGCTCAGACGCACAGTAAACCAGAGGTATTTTTTCGGATCTACACATTCAAGGTTTGTAAATCCGCTCATAGCAAATAATGAAAAGCTGTCAGTGCCTAGATCAGATATAGATCTCATCTATACACTTTCACACAGTCCACTACTTTGCAGATCGCCTTACAACCCGATCTACTGACAGTCAACAACGCAGTAATGATGTTCCTATCTCACTACTACCTCGCTGGCCATTAATTCTGTCAACAGAAGCAAAATGCTCTGTTGGGTTCGGCAGATTCATAAACACTTAAATTGTATGCACACAGTTTTCTACTGTAATAAAGTTGTGATGCATTGCCAGATGGTATATGTAAGACACTTTGTAAATCAAAGCTTGCACTCACAAAATGTTCCTCTTTTGCTGCTCTATCTTTGTCGGCTGCTTTCGATTGTAAAGCGGCATCTTTCATTTTAGTATGGTGTTCATAAATTTCCATCATTTTTGCTTTCTCTTCGGGACTGGCATTTTTGAAATTAATACAAATATGCATTGGTCTTTCTCCGGCTTGAAAAAGGACAGATAGTTATCAGAAAATATTCTTCTGTATGTAATTTCACTCACAGGATAATCATGACTGTTTTTGTAGAGATCGTACATCTTAGAAATTGACAAATTTTCATCCAAATATCTGCGCTGACTATTTCTCCGGCAGTAATGGCTTTCTATTACTGGGAAGCTCTCAATGTGTTTTCTAACTTCAGCCACCTTGTCACTTTTTGTCTTATTTCCAGGTTCTTTCTTACCTCTCTTATCCACTTCATAGAATATTCCTGCTTCATTTTTATGCAATAACGCATTGTCAACTGGTCCATGGCTTATACAGAGTGTTCTTAGAAAAAAACTCTTACAGACTCTTTTCTTATTGCCGTCTTTCATGAAATGGTAGTGCCGGCTCTTCTCTTTTCCTTTACTCTCACTCTCATTCCTTGACCGTTTTCTTTGGACATCAACTTCATCAACAAGATTAATAATAAAATCTTTCTGTCTCTCATAAGATACCATGCTATAGTATTGTTACCTGAAGCCTTTATTCCATTTACATGGTTATCCATCAACTGGTAAAACTGACTACTCACCACATAGTCCATTTACCTGAAAATAAAAAGAATCACAACGACCAAATAAAAGGCATGATAAACTGATCAATGGGAAATAGTCAATTTTCTTTGTAATGAATTCCGGGTACAAACACTTTAGAGTACTGTAAAAAGTGGTTATGTGATAGTTGATCAGTTTTACTAGTCAGAGATCCTTCACTATTAACTGCTTCAGGTAAAACTGTTTATGGTCTATTATTAATTTACTATTTATTTCTGGACATAGTCGTTTCTTCTAGACCAGCAGATGAGTATGTTGAATCATTTGGTCAAAAAACCCATTTTGAAAAAATTGGACTTGATCACGTTTTCTTGTAAGCCGACGAGTTGTTGTCTACTAACTTTGTCTCTCCATAAGCTGAGGCCATGATTCTAGTTTGTAGTTTGGAGTTATTGATAGAAAACATTTTTTTTAAGTTTTGTTTTTAATCTGATGGTTAAAATTGCAAAAATATTATTGAAAAGAAATTGATATCTAAAATCAAGAAAAGTGAGAAATGAAGTTTCTAGGAAATCAGCATTATGGTAGTTTATTTTGTTAATTTCAACACACCGATTAATTTTTTCGCCAACAGGACAACACAGAATGTTCTCTGATGGGTTGATTGGATTGGCGTATCGACGGCAGCCAGACCTGATAACAGCGCTCACACTCACATTCCGGGACGACACGTCACGCTACGATAGAACAGAAGTTCTATGTTCATTAAGATTTTTTCTAGACATTTTAAATTGATAAATTATTTATTAATTTTTGAGAAAACAACAACAGGTCAATGTAACTTACTGAGCGCGAGGTCTACTGTTCACAGTTATTCTTATAGTTATAAATTTGATTGATACTTAGATGTTAGTGTTCCATTTCCAGCGTTCTTCATCTTACCTCATTATAAAAATATTGATGGTTATGTGTTTCAAAAGCAAGAATTCGAACTCAATATTGGTCATTGAGATTCTTTAGAATCAGGGATTTTTCGAACACTTTTTGTTCGAAATAGTCTCTAGAGTCAAGGATTCGTAACACGTACTTGAAAAGGATAAATGACAACCAGGCCACATTTCTTATGTCGAAATCAATTTCTTATTCTTCAAGATAGTTCGATTATTACTAATATTTTTGCTTGAAAAAATACTTACAAATAAACTACCATAGTTCCCAAAAAAAAGCAATAACCAGAAATGCCTTGAACTGCAATCTGCAAGTCATGCTTCTGACGTACGTCTATTCTGATCAACGAGTTCAAAATGTGATGAGTCTTCCACCCCTCTATTAATTCCGTTGCCACTTTAATTCGATTAATAACATGCTCGCCCATAATAATGCTCATCTCATCATAGCATAGTGCACGCTTCCTATGTCAATGTGGCCAGCCCTTCTATGATTTCGGCTTATTATCATGTCAAGTGAGGTGGATAGAAGGCTTACCACCAGACCACAATAATTATTATTGGAACCATACCTAATAACCAATTCTATACAATTTAATTTATGACACATTGACGAGTTGATGGGCTGTTGGTATAGATAAGATGAATGAATTGCAACGTACTTTATTTGTTGCAAATTTCAATGGATTTTCCACATCTACATTTGTGGGAAAATTGTGAAAAATGTCACATATTGCAACCATTTAATATCAGTATTTGCAAGAGATATGATTCTTGATTCCAATGATAACTCAATATCTTATGTTATGATTTGAAATCCCAGATAAGAATGCCACGGAAGTATCAGATTTATCATCAGATTTATTTTGCTTCGATCCATCAATTGTGTATTTCATGAAGTTACTGATCAATCTTCTTCTTGTTCTTAGATGGCCCCACAGCCCAAATCAACCCAGGGCCTCCTCAATCTTGCTTCTCCAACCATCTCGATACCTTTACTCCATCTTCCGGTTTCTCACACGGATGATATTATCTCCTGCATCCTTTGGGACCCCATCAATCCGTTACTGATCAATACTAAGTTCAAAATTGATAACCTTCACTCTTCTTTATTCCAAATCGTACAAATATAAACTTACGGAATAGTACAACAGGCTGATGCCAAAAACTGTTCCTATTTCAAATTATACATTTCTGATTCAGTTTATGAACTATTTCAATTTCATACTTTGGAAGAAGAACTAGCATTCTGAACTACTGACTATATGCTTCTACCTGATTATCTTCCTCACGAAATTTGAATCATAAAACCTAGAAACTTGATGGCGCATTATCGACCAGAGGCCTCATAATGGTGAATGAATTCTACTGTACAAGGAGGTCTGTAAAAAGGCGGCGGAGGCGGTGGGATCGGGGAGGCCGTGGATGAGCCAGGACCGGCAGGGGGGGCAAGCCGCCCGGGTAAACAGCATTAATAATGGAGTAGAAATGGCGCGAACAAACAATCGTTAAAGCTGCCGGTTCGTAGCAGCAATAAGCCGTATATTGGGCGACTGGCGATGGCATGAATATTTCAAGCGGCGCCTATTAGCGATGCATGTACTGGTTGATGCACTGCCCGTGGCTCAAAACGCGTCCAACATGCTCTGCTAATAAACATTATGCCGTAATAGTTGTTGTTGTTCGTCCAGCAAACTGATTAAATTGTCATGATGGCAGCTCACTCTTAGCCGAACCTAACCTATCATTGTTATCAGAACGCCGGCCTGCAGCGTAGATTAGAGGCATCCCACTGGAAAATGGGAAACCGGTGAAAAATTAAAGAGAACGCACTCATTTCCAGGCTTCGTTTGCTGGGGATCAACACTATTACCAGAATAATTTGTGTGCGCTGTAATAACTACATTCAATGCAGTAGAGGTTGGTGTAATGGTGAGTGACTAATCACTCATAATAAACTAATAGACTAATAAAATAATCGTAATAGCCTGATAATCCCGTTGCACGGGCTAGCACTTAGCCCACATTATGACACCCATCTTCGTGTCCTTTCCAGGAGTTTGGAACCCACTCCGATATACTATCGTACTATATAGGTGAAAAATAATAATATTTATTCATGCATGTACATTTTACATTCAATGCTTCGCATTCGTCAGTTACAATCAAAAAGTCATCGGATGTCCGTGAATATTTGAAGCCAAAATAAAGATTACATCATCTTAATTATTCTAATTTCACTTGGTTCATTTCAAAGTTCTCTCGCACTGTTTATGGAAAAATTCCATCAAACTGTAAGAACATCTCTCTTGTAGCCGATTCCTCAGTAGTCCATTGAATGTTCTGCTATTTGAAGTGTCGAGAATTTCCACTAGTATTGCGTTAAAGATCCTTCGACTCGCATGCGTCTGGCTTAGGTTAAAATAAATCTTGTTCGATGAATTTGGAGTCTCATCATATTCCTTACGGGCCGCTTCCCTTAACCGAACCTAATGAGATCAGTTCATTTTAATCAAGCTGGCCTCTGTTCAATCTCCTACTTCCCTCCCTCTCCCAACCACCAAACAATCGTCACAGTAACCTCAACACCAAACCCCCCTCACCACCCCATCCCATCAGAAACAAGCAGCAAGCCTTATCTACCTCTAGCTTGTACCTCGTTTATAGGTCCCCTTTTTGGGAGCTACGAGTAGATTGGCGAGTTAAATATTGCGAAGCTCGCAAAACAAACATGGCCGTTACCATCCCCCCTCCCGGCACTATGACCGTTACGCCCCCTCTACACTTTCCAATCCATGTGGCGTATTATTAGGAAAGTAATTAGTGCTTTTTGGAAACGTTAAAAATACAGTTGACGGCAATTAACTTGCCTCGATTTTGATTGAACCAACAATCGCTCCTTTTTATACATGCAGGATTTTGTGGTCAGATAAGTTGAGTGAAAAAAAATATTTTTTTGTCTACACTGATGATTTCAACCATGTCTCAAGAATGGCTTCATATAATATCAAGAACCAATAGGCCTGTACAATTTAAAATCTGGATTGAACCATTTTTTAGCCAATTGACAAACCAGATATCAGATAATCCTGACAAATCGTTGACACGTCACATTCCAGTTCCTTTTATCTAAGAAATCACAATGTCTCATGCTGCTTGTTTGCTCAAATGTGCGAGCCACTCATGAATTCATTCATCTAATTTTTTCGCCAATTAACATGGTACATTAATTGGAACATGGATGAATTTTGTGAAACATAATCAAGATGATTCAATTCGATTATTGTTTCAAAATAATAAATTCCTTTCTAATAAATTTTCATTTTTCCCTTTTTTATTAATTCTGTATCAAAATTGATGTATATTTCTTATTTTATTTTTGCATTTGTACAGTATTAGTTTTCTTTCATTTTTTACTTACAATCTTTGAAGTGTAATATTTATTTGTCCAAGTTTATTTATCTTTTGTAACTCATTTTTTCCTGTAACTGGGCACCCGCCGAAAACCTTTGGTTTGGCCGGACCCCTCACTGTTTGTATTGTGATAAAAATTTTGATTTGATTTGATTTGAAATTACTCATTTTTATATATAATCAAGAAGCCTCTGCTTTGAGCACATATACTTCATCCAAATTGTTGAGAGCATTGTTTTAGTTATTCAAGCTTATTATAGCATCTTCAATGAATTTAATTCCATTACATCCCTGAATCCCATGATTGTAGTCTTTTTACAGTTTAAATATACTTTTCAAACGTAGTTTCATCAAGTTTCTCAGACTATCAACTTCTTGAAAATATATTAGAAGGCTTTGTTCAATTATTCTTACCGTATTCTCTTTCTCCCATACCATTCATACGTATCAAAATAACAATATTCACTCACATGAATTACAATATTTCAACATGAGTAAAAAAAATCAGTTATTGCTTCACATGGATATTGTTTAGTAATAAAAAAATAATAAATAAATATTCACGTGTTATCGGATGGGCACGTTAAAGTGTCGGTCCCGCTGAAGTATGACAGTCGTAAGGTAGGCATAATAATGGTCGTGATACTATGCGATTTTCAACCTTGAAACTAAAAATGAACAGCTTACTCAGTAGACTATTCTCAACCGAACCATATTGTCCTGTCAATGACGTTTCAACGCCATCTGTACAAGCATAAGTTGAAGTTATGACATGCAAATCGAGCCTTGCAGGGTTTTTGGATTGCACAGTCATTACCTGTTGGTGTTGGAAGAGCAAGCAATCAATTAGCACATAATATTATAGCATAAGGCAGGCATAAGGTATTTGACTGCATGGTGAAGTCACTGAAGCGTCACCACCCCTGCACCCCATCACAACTGTCAATCAATTGAAACACTCGCTAATCATGCACCAAATGTTTTGGTGAAACATGAAAAGTCACGTTCATTCAGGAAACTTGATCAATTGAGACAAATCATTTTTGATGTAGCCTAGTGTCTAAAATATTAGCCTAGTCACTACAGACATTGAGCATTTAGCAGTAAAAACAATCTCGGTAGAATAATTTTCATCTTGGAAAAATTTAACACTAGAAATCCATGATAACCCAAGGTATCATGGTAGAATCGACATAAATAACGGTCAAATCGAATTTAGATACATAGTCTACATAAAGAGGGAAAGAACACCCCCATTCTCAATCATTTACTGACGTATGAGTTTGATATAGCTTTTGAGTTCAATAATTCTTGTACAATCTGTGTTTCTTGGTGAGGTTGCTTACTTCTTGAATTGATTGTGTATAATGTGACAAACGCAATGTTATCCAATTTGATTGGTTCTTGCACGTTTTATTGAGTATGTACACATGTACAAGGTAAAATGTGTATTTAGTATTCAGTCTAATTGTGTAAGGATACTATGGGTCACCCATTTTACGGTGAAGATGGGACCCAGTGCCTCAGCCTTGAAACTCATCAAAGCTTTTAGGCTATTTACAAGTGTAAAAATCTGATTCCACATTACATAAGAAATGTATGCCAGTATAATTATATATCAATCGGAAATAGAAATTAATTGCACGAAGAGTAGTATCATAAAATTTAACTCTCATGAATAACCTTTATGATGGCCTTCATGTAGCATTATTGAGATGATTTGGAGGTGAGCATCAATATCAACACTGTAGTAAGATGCATTTGAAGAATTGGAATGATTTATTGATATAATAGCAGCTTCGCTAATGGATTTATTTTTATCTATCACAAGAACAAGGAACACTACAGGCATTGAGCATTTAGACAATGAAAGAGTATTATTTAAAATTGAATGTTCATCGTGTCCTTTCGTTTTAGTACTATATTTTGAACTGAGAACGGATAGAACAAGATCGTTAAATGACGAACACAGTTTCAGACTTCATTCCCAGATATCCAAAATTGCCTTACAATTTGAGTTCTTTGAAGTGTTCACAGCTTTGACGGCAAAAGCATTGTGGTCTCGTTAGGAACTAAAGCAAAAAGCTTGTCCTCTGTAAAACCTCGGAGAAGGTGACTGTAGTTGGACCAGCATTTGCCCGAACCTGGATCACATGGTCAAAGGCTAATTACTAAATTAATTAGCAATTAATCCGCGAGAGGTCGTGTTTGTTGAGGGACAAGTGACACGGGCCCCGTATTAAAATGTCGCCGCTGCAAACGAGGGAGAGAGATGAAGAGATGAGTGTGGGAGAGAGAGAGAAGGGTTGATCAAACGGTTTTGCACGTGTTTTAAGCTAGCGAAACGAGTGGAATCCAATGTAAAAGGATCGGAAGAGTTGTGACGTGGTTTAGACCGGTGCGGGCCGGTCAACACGGCAGAAAGTGTCGTGTGAACGCAGCCAGGTGCCGGCCAACGCGTTTGACGGCGTTTTTACGCTGCGACGTTCTCTTTTCTCCACCGCAAAGAATTATTGTGCCCTGTGATAGTGGCTTGTTCCCTTTTGGGTGCTGGCAGCGGCGAATGTTTGTCGCCGTTACAGATGTGACTGTCATCAGCAAAAGACAAGACAGGGAAAATCCTGCATTTCCATCAGATTTTGATGACAACGCGTTTCGAATCGTTCACCACAAACAGAATCGAACCTACAATTTTGAGTGGCATCACTCAGACCGAGCTGCACGTTGCGACATTGCCCAAACCGAAAAACCTTTCCGAGACTTGCAATGCATTGTGTCGCTGCTGGTGACATTCGCCAGAATTATTTGATCTATTTCCATTCCATCATCAATTCGCGTTCCTGTGCCTCTGCCAGGGCCCTGGGCTGTTTGCCGGACACTACACTGTTACTGTACTTTCTATTTATCTTTCCATCTACCAGCCGATAACAAGCTAAATCCTGTCTCTTTTTGTTTTTCATGTGCACCAGTATAAATATCCGTGATTCCAGTAGTGAAATTTCAGTGAACACTTTCAATAGTTGCGATCAAATAATGTTAAACTCATTTGACACCATCAACTGAATTGATAATGAAATTGTTTTATGTAACAATAACAATATATTTGACTGTTAAGCTGCGTTTACACCAAAGTTATCAACAAAATTTATTTCTCCTCCTTATCATATCATGATGAACATATGTGTTTGTCAAGTTCCGTTCAATATAATAGAATCTATAAGAACGGGAACGGAAAAAACATTTTGTTAATAAATTCGGTGTAAACGCAGCTTTAGAATGGAATTGAATGGATTTTGGACGTAATGTTATGAAAACCTTCAAATATGTTATTCTCTTTTCCTTGAAGTTGATGTAGGAGCCATTGGATTACGCATTATGCATCTTAGCAAGAGACAATTTGATCAAGTATTAGCTATAAAATATATTATCTGGGATAGCTTAATTTACTTCCAGATATAGGCCTGATATAAATATGATTGCCTATTTGAAATTTCGAAAAATATGTTTGGGCTTCATTTATACGCCAACCATAGCACAGACTAAACTAGTAGTTCTGTGAACAGTAGACCTCGCGCTCAGTAACTTACATTCACCTGTTGTTATGTTTTCTCAAAAATTAATAATAATTTATCAATTAAAAATGTCTGGAATAAATCCTTAATAATATAGAGCTTTCTGTCCTATTGTACCGTGACGTGTCGTCCCGGAATGTGAGTGTGAGCGCTGTTATCAGGTCTGGCTGCAACTGTCTACAACGTTGATGAAAAGATACAATTTTCAAGATGTTCGATGTTTTTGAACGGGTAGTATTATAGTCAACTGTCTACTAACGTTGATGGAAAGATAAATATTCAAGATGTTCGATGTTTTTGAACGGGTAGTATATAGTCCACTAGACAGCTGATTCATGATGAATAATTCTATAGTCTGATTTTTACGGTAATATTGGCGTATGAAGGAGGCTCCTTTTCCCTTTTATATTATCCTTCAAATGATGCAACATTTCCAAAAACCTTGTATATACGTCGACACGCAATTTAAAAGGAACATACCTGTCAAATTTCATGAAAATCTATTACCGCGTTTCGCCGTAAATGCGCAACATGAAAACATATAAACATACTCACATTTAAACATTTAGGGCCGGTTTCCGAACTCGGGATTTAGCTAAGTCCTAGACTAAACAGCTGGAGTCAGAAAATTGGATTTCCAAAACGGCGCGTAGTCGCAGCTTTTATAACAGTAGTCGTAGTTTTTATTTTCTCATTTCTTATTGGAACCGTTTTTCTTGACGAAATTAGACATTCTTAAATAATTCAAAATAGCTGAAACCTAATTCTCAACTTGAACTTGGCTGAAACTTAATTTTCGAAATTTAATTCAAACGTGACTATGACGCAATGACTGCGACTACGCCCCGTTTTGGAAAAACAATTTTCTGACTCCAGCTGTTTAAAGTCTAGGACTTAGCTAAATCCCGAGCTCGGAAACCCGCCCTTACACATTTAAACATTTAAACATTAAGAGAAATGCCAAACCGTCGACTTGAATCTTAGACCTAACTTCGCTCGGTCAACAAATTGTCAATAGCTATTTCAAGGCTATGGAAGTTAGTAAAAAGGTCAAAAGTTAGTATATACAAAAAGCAAAGTTAATATACGTAGCTAGGACATTTATAGGATGATTTATCGAATAAATCAGTTTGAGACAACATTCGCTGACACTGCATAACTGATATTTGACATGAGCGGACTTGATATGTGACGTAATCCGTACGATGAGTAATTAATTCAGCTTGTTACTCAGCTCTATTGTCTTGTTCAATTAGTAGGTGAAAAACGGTCACTGGATTGTTGGACTACATCAGTATTTGGCAATCGCTGTTGATTGTTGTCGTTGGTGATCTGTAAGTGTTGTTCAATTCCAATAATCATCGACAATTATCCCTATTTGACAGTTATGAGTTATTAGCTTGAGCGATTTACACAGAACAAGTGACTCAACAATCGAAACTTGATTAGCAAACCTTCGCAAGTAATGGTTCACAAATCTTTTATTTATCTGAACTCATGAACACCTACATTCATGAAGTGGAAGTTAAAGGGGTGAGACTTTACTTCTATGTGAGAAAATAATGCTTCCTGCATGTTTCTCAGTTAATATTCAATCGAGTGGTTATAACTCCGCCGAATAAAAGATATTCTAACTTCATATATTCCATTTTCACAATGACAACATTTATTAGAACCTACCAATATACCGATGATGATATTATGATGATTCAATGGCATGCTGCAAAATTTATCATGAATCCGAATCCAAAAGGACTCATCAAGACATAAAACATAAAAAATCCAGGTACTCTTTCAAATATTGATTGCCAAAACGACTTATATGCTTCGACTTTTTAATCCAATAGCAACAGCTATGAGTGCAGCCGACCAAATTGAGCAGATTCCTTGATATTTTAATAAACAGCTCGTGGGTGGCAAAAGTGACAGCTTTCGTTTTTGCAATCAGCTTTTGAAAATGAGCAAGCAATGACCGCTGATTGCAGCATAGGAGCATAGCACATGCACACACATACCGTGGCACAGAGAGCGGTGAAACAATAATGCACTGTCGAGGTGAACGACGGTTGGCCGTTATTAGAGAAGCAGTATTACAATTTCGGCTAAACTGTTTGTTGGACGCAAACAACGGTGACGACCGGGCCTAGGCCTATATTGACGCCATGTTATGAATCGTTAAGGTACCATTCAATCTAGTTTAATGAATATTTAGTCAGGGCCCACGACTTCTGTCCGGATAACGGATATGATGTGCTGTGGGAGGGTGGAGGAGTTTGGCAGCCTCTGAAATAATGTTACACAGCTCGACATCAGCATTTGCTACTTTGTTCCAGGACAGAAACTCTGTCTTGCTCCAACACCCTTTCACATTCAACACTCACCACTTCATTTTTACCATATGCATTTGAGAGACAATCAACTCCAATTAAGGCAATATCAAAAATATATTGCGATTGAGAATAGTAATTTTTAATATTTATTTATTCATTGAATCATTCAGAATTACACAACTATCAGAAGTGAGCCCAAAACGGTTTCAATTATAATTTGTACTACAGTCCAAATGTCAGGTCATGTGTCACTTTCACATTTTTTCAACTACACACCTATTTCCTACCCCAAAAAATATTGAGAATTGTCTTTTTCATTAGGGTTACTTTCATATAATAAAAATTTATCTGATTTATATTATTAAATATTGAGAATACTTGGTATGTGAATAAAATAATTAGGTTATTGCATTCTAGCTTAGCATAGACCTCTTGCATGTATTTCTGTAGGCGTGTAGTATATGGCTGCTCGACATGGTCTCCTATTCCTTACGGGCCGCTTCCCTTAACCGAACCTAATGAGATCAGTTCATTTTAATCAAGCTGGCCTCTGTTCAATCTCCTACTTCCCCTCCCTCTCCCAACCACCAAACAATCGTCACAGTAACCCTCAACACCAGACTCCCCTTCACCAACCCATCCCGTCAGGAAACAAGCAGCAAGCCTTATCTACCTCTAGCTTGTACCTCGTTATATAGGTCCCCCTTTTTGGGAGCTACGAGTAGATTGGCGAGTTAAATATTGCAGAAGCTCGCAAAACAAACATGGCCGTTACATATCCCCCCTCCCCGGCACTATGACCGATTACGCCCCCTCTACACTTTCCAATCCATGTGAGCGTATTATTAGGAAAGTAATTAGTGCTTTTGGAAACGTTAAAAATACAGTTGACGGCAATTAACTTGCCTCGATTTTGATTGAACCAACAATCGCTCCTTTTTATATATGCAGGATTTTGTGGTCAGATAAGTTGAGTTGAAAAAAAATATTTTGTCTACACTGATGATTTCAACCATGTCTCAAGAATGGCTTCATATAATATCGAAGAACCAATAGGCCTGTACAATTCAAAATCTGGATTGCCAATTTTTAGCCAATTGACAAACCAAAGATATCAGATAATCCTGACAAATCGTTGACACGTCACATTCCAGATTCCATTTTATCTAAGAAATCACAATGTCTCATGCTGCTTGTTGCTCAAATGTGCGAGCCACTCATGAATTTCATTCATCTAATTTTTCGCCAATTAACATGGTAACATTAATTGGAACATGGATGAATTTTGTGAAAACATAATCAAGATGATTCAATTCGATTATTGTTTCAAAATAATAAAATTCCTTTCTAATAAATTTTCATTTTTCCCTTTTTTATTAATTCTGTATCAAAATCTGATGTATATTTCTTATTTTATTTTTGCATTTTGTACAGTATTAGCTTTCTTTCATTTTTTACTTACAATCTTTGAAGTGTAATATTTATTTTGTCTAAGTTTATTTATCTTTTGTAACTCATTTTTCTCCTGTAACTGGGCACCCGCTGAAAAACCTTTGGGTTTGGCCGTACCCTCAACTGTTTGTATTGTGAATAAAAAATTTTGATTTGATTTGATTTGAAATTACTCATTTATATATAATCAAGAAGCCTCTGCTTTGAGCACATATACTTCATCCAAATTGTTGAGAGCATTGTTTTAGTTATTCAAGCTTATTATAAGCATCTTCAATGAATTTAATTCCATTACATCCCCTGAATCCCATTGAATTGTAGTCTATTTTACAGTTGAAATATACTTTTTCAAACGTTAGTTTCATCAATTGTTCTCAGACTATCAACTTCTTGAAAAAGATATTAAAAGGCATTTGTTCAATTATTCTTACCGTATTCTCTTTCTCCCATACCATTCATACGTATCAATAATAACATATTCACTCACATGAATTACAATTTTCAACATGAGTAAAAAAAATCAGTTATTGCTTCACATGGATATTGTTTAGTAATAAAAAAAATAATAAATACAATATTCACGTGTTATCGGATGGGCACGTTAAAGTGTCGGTCCCGGCTGAAGTATGACAGTCGTAAGGTAGGCATAATAATGGTCGTGATACTATGCGATTGTCAAACACCAATGTTAATTTCTGCACGGAAAATTTATGCATAAAATAATCAAACTGGCTTATATCGACATGATGGCATTTCAGGGTATTATCCACGATATAAGGTACTCACTTATGGGCTACACTCATTAGTCCATGCCCGCAAAATTTGAAATCACACAATTCTAATTATATTAAACCTTATTACTAAAAAATAATGTACAAAAGATTGGTAATCAGAGTAGTCTATCATAAACTCGAACCTTAGCATAGACCTCTTGCATGATTTCTGTAGGCGTGTAGTATATGGCTGCTCGACATGGTCTCCTATTCCTTACGGGCCGCTTCCCTTAACCGAACCTAATGAGATCAGTTCATTTAATCAAGCTGGCCTCTGTTCAATCTCCTACTTCCCCTCCCTCTCCAACCACCAACAATCGTCACAGTAACCTCAACACCAAACCCCCACACCACCCCATCCCGTCAGGAAACAAGCAGCAAGCCTTATCTACCTCTAGCTTGTACCTCGTTATATAGGTCCCCCTTTTTGGGAGCTACGAGTAGATTGGCGAGTTAAATATTGCAGAAGCTCGCAAAACAAACATGGCCGTTACATATTCCCCCCTCACCGGCACTATGACCGATTACGCCCCCTCTACACTTTCCAATCCATGTGAGCGTTTTATTAGGAAAGTAATTAGTGCATTTGGAAACGTTAAAAATACAGTTGACGGCAATTAACTTGCCTCGATTTTGATTGAACCAACAATCGCTCCTTTTTATACATGCAGGATTTTGTGGTCAGATAAGTTGAGTTGAAAAAAAATATTTTGTCTACACTGATGATTTCAACCATGTCTCAAGAATGGCTTCATATAATATCGAAGAACCAATAGGCCTGTACAATTTAAAATCTGGATTGAACCAATTTTTAGCCAATTGACAAACCAAAGATATCAGATAATCCTGACAAATCGTTGACACGTCACATTCCAGATTCCATTTTATCTAAGAAATCACAATGTCTCATGCTGCTTGTTGCTCAAATGTGCGAGCCACTCATGAATTCATTCATCTAATTTTTCGCCAATTAATTAACATGGTAACATAATTGGAACATGGATGAATTTTGTGAAAACATAATCAAGATGATTCAATTCGATTATTGTTTCAAAATAATAAAATTCCTTTCTAATAAATTTTCATTTTTCCATTTTTTATTAATTCTGTATCAAAATCTGATGTATATTTCTTATTTCATTTTTGCATTTTGTACAGTATTAGTTTTCTTTAATTTTTTACTTACAATCTTTGAAGTGTATATTTATTTTGTCTAAGTTTATTTATCTTTTGAAACTAATTTTTTTCTGTAACAGGGCACCCGCTGAAAAACCTTTGGGTTTGGCAGGACCCTCAACTGATTGTATTGTGAATAAAAAAATTTTGATTTGATTTGATTTGAAATTACTCATTTTCATATATAATCAAGAAGCCTCTGCTTTGAGCACATATACTTCATCCAAATTGTTGAGAGCATTGTTTTAGTTATTCAAGCTTATTATAAGCATCTTCAATGAATTTAATTCCATTACATCCCCTGAATCCCATTGAATTGTAGTCTATTTTACAGTTGAAATATACTTTTTCAAACGTTAGTTTCATCAATTGTTCTCAGACTATCAACTTCTTGAAAAATATATTAGAAGGCATTTGTTCAATTATTCTTACCGTATTCTCTTTCTCCCATACCATTCATACGTATCAAAAATAACATTATTCACTCACATGAATTACAATATTTTCAACATGAGTAAAAAAATCAGTTATTGCTTCACATGGATATTGTTTAATAATAAAAAAATAATAAATACAATATTCACGTGTTATCGGATGGGCACGTTAAAGTGTCGGTCCCGGCTGAAGTATGACAGTCGTAAGGCCCATTGACGGCTTAAATTATATATTCAGGCGGTGGGACCTTCCCGCAAGGGACTCCCCACCAACAAAAGCCATACGAATTTACTATTGATAATTTCTAGCATGGATTACCATGTTCGGATTTCATGTCTTCCTCAACACACAACAAATGTTCCCCACTGATCAATCAGCTTCAAAAGTGCATCTCACTTTCAATTTCCTCCAAAGAATTGAATTTGTTTCCATTTCCAATCCAAAGAATTGAATTTGATTCCAAGCTTGAATAAGTTATATTGAGTGGTTGGTTATGTGATTAAAAAATAATTGACAAGAAGAGGTTTTTTCTATCGGCGGTTTTTTCGATTTATTTTTGTAATGACGTTAGAGGTGAGTTTGGAGGGGGTCTCTCGTTCCACAGATTGGAGAGTGAGAGTGAGAGAGAGTGTAAGCGTGAGGACTGATCGACGTTTTTACCATGTTCATCCGATTCGTAAACACAAGCCGGACAAATAAATCAACAATCCATCGGATTTCCATTTCCGACTGACCACTGATTGTTTGCACGCTGCAAGTTCTACTTCTGTTGCGTTTTTTGTTTAGGTTTTCGGACAGTTTTTTCTCTCCGTTTTTTAATGGCTCGTTGCATGTGCTCAGTGCTCGACGAGTGGAAAAAGCACAGACGCGCGCTGAATTTTTCCGTCACGATTTTGATGACAACGCGTTTCGAATCGTTCACAAACAGAATCGAACCTACAATTTGGAGTGGCATCACTCAGGCCGAGCTGCACGTTGCGACATTGCCCAAACCGAAAAACCTTTCCGAGTCTTGCAATGCATTGTGTCGCTGACTGGTGACATTCGCCAGAATTTATTTGATCTATTTCCATTCCATCATCAATTCGCGTTTCCTGTGCCTCTGCCAGGGCCCTGGGCCTGTTTGCCGGACACTACACTGTTACTGTACTTTCTATTTATCTTTCCATCTACCAGCCGATAACAAGCTAAATCCTGTCTCTTTTTGTTTTTCATGTGCACCAGTATAAATATCCGGTGATTCCAGTAGTGAAATTTCAGTGAACACTTTCAATAGTTGCGATCAAATAATGTTAAACTCATTTGACACCATCAATACTGAATTGATAATGAAATTGTTTTATGTAACAATAACAATATATTTGAACTGTTAAGCTGCGTTTACACCAAAGTTATCAACAAAATTTTAATTTCTCCGTCCTTATCATATACATGATGAACATATGTGTTTGTCAAGTTCCGTTCAATATAATAGAATCTATAAGAACGGGAAAAAACATTTTGTTAATAAATTCGGTGTAAACGCAGCTTTAGAATGGAATTGAATGGATTTTGGAACGTAATGTTATTGAAAACTTCAAATATGTTATTCTCTTTTTCCTTTGAAGTTGATGTAGGAGCCAATTGGATTACGCATTATGCATCTTAGCAAGAGACAATTTGATCAAGTATGTTAGCTATAAAAATATAGTTATCTGGGATAGCTTAATTTACTTCCAGATATAGGCCTGATATAAATATGATTGCCGATTTGACATTTCCAATAGATTTAGGTAATTCAGGTAAGTCGATACTAGATTGAACAATTGCAATAATGATAGTTACATAAGATGCACTTATAAAATTGGCCAAGTTGAAACCTCTTCTTTTCAATTGAATTTTGCTCGAAAAACGATAAATTCACTTTTAGAAATTATCAAATGTACTGTATTTCAGAGTCTTATCATTGAAAAACACCAGATAAAAAGAATAAATTTATTAAACGTATAAAAGGAATGGTCAGTTTCATTCAGGATCAAATGTAATTGAGTTTTGTGGGTTGCACTTTTTTATTTATTTATTTAAAAACCCTTTCTCAGATCATGAACTGATGTCTGACGATTCAACAGTTACTCATTCCATGAGCTAAATTGATTTGGATTAAAGATACGGCAAACATGAAGCCGCATCGCCAAATTACAAGATTTGCTATTCCCTTGACAATGAATTAGCCGACAGCCGACACTGTTATCACAAACTGATACCCTTCATATTTAACAAGCCTCATATCTCACTTGATATCTCAATACAAACTACTCGGATAAACGGAAACTTTATTGAAGTTTGTAGCTAAATTACGTGTTAATGACTTAGCAAGCAAATTACTAGACTGAACAAATGTTCCTAACCCGCCGTTTAAACACAAAATTAGCGAGCGAAATGTTGATAATCCGTGACATTCGATTCAAGCAATAAAGCAATCAAAACAAAGGTGAATTCAATTGCTTTTGCGATACGAGTTTAAAGCTCATGTGTGTTACAGGAGTCAAAATAATGTACAGGGGTCGCGGTCGGATTTTGTAGATTTTGAACAAAGCCAAATCACCGGGGAAAACTACAAATGACAACAATGGTCGTTCACGATCGAATAAATCAGTTTGAGACAACATTCGCTGACACTGCATTAACTGATATTTGACATGAGCGGACTTGATATGTGACGTAATCCGTACGATGAGGTAATTAATTCAGCTTGTTACTCAGCTCTATTGTCTTGTTCAATTAGTAGGTGAAAAACGGTCACTGGATTGTTGGACTACATCAGTATTTGGCAATCGCTGTTGATTGTTGTCGTTGGTGATCTGTAAGTTGTTCAATTACCAATAATCATCGACAATTATCCCTATTTGACAGTTATGAGTTATTAGCTTGAGCGATTTACACAGAACAAGTGACTCAACAATCGAAACTTGATTAGCAAACCTTCGCAAGTAATGGTTCACAAATCTTTTATTTATCTGAACTCATGAACACCTACATTCATGAAGTGGAAGTTAAGGGGTGAGACATTTCACTTCTATGTGAGAAAATAATGCTTCCTGCATGTTTCTCAGTTAATATTCAATCTAGAGTGGTTATAACTCCGCCGAATAAATGATATTCTAACTTCATATATTCCATTTTCACAATGACAACATTTATTAGAACCTACCAATATACCGATGATGATATTATGATGATTCAATGGCATGCTGCAAAATTTATCATGAATCCGAATCCAAAAGGACTCATCAAGACATAAAACATAAAAAATCCAGGTACTCTTTCAAATATTGATTGCCAAAACGACTTATATGCTTCGACTTTTTAATCCAATAGCAACAGCTATGAGTGCAGCCGACCAAATTGAGCAGATTCCTTGATATTTTAATAAACAGCTCGTGGGTGGCAAAAGTGACAGCTTTCGTTTTTGCAATCAGCTTTTGAAAATGAGCAAGCAATGACCGCTGATTGCAGCATAGGAGCACAGCACATGCACACACATACCGTGGCACAGAGAGCGGTGAAACAATAATGCACTGTGGAGGTGAACGACGGTTGGCCGTTATTAGAGAAGCAGTATTACAATTTCGGCTAAACTGTTTGTTGGACGCAAACAACGGTGACGACCGGGCCTAGGCCTATATTGACGCCATGTTATGAATCGTTAAGGTACCATTCAATCTAGTTTAATGAATATTTAGTCAGGGCCCACGACTTCTGTCCGGATAACGGATATGATGTGCTGTGGGAGGGTGGAGGAGTTTGGCAGCCTCTGAAATAATGTTACACAGCTCGACATCAGCATTTGCTACTTTGTTCCAGGACAGTAACACTGTCTTGCTCCAACACACTTTCACATTCAACACTCACCACTTCATTTTTACCATATGTGTTTGAGAGACAATCAACTCGAATTAAGGCAATATCAAAAATATATTGCGATTGAGAATAGTAATTTTTAATATTTATTTATTCATTGAATCATTCAGAATTACACAACTATCAGAAGTAAGCCCAAAACGGTTTCAATTATAATTTGTACTACAGTCCAAATGTCAGGTCATGTGTCACTTTCACATTTTTTTTGAACTACACACCTATTTCCTACCCCAAAAAATATTGAGAATTGTCTTTTTTCATTAGGGTTACTTTTCATATAAATAAAAATTTATCTGATTTATATTATTAAATATTGAGAATACTTGGTATGTGAATAAAATAATTAGGTTATTGCATTCTAGCTTAGATACAAACCTTCATGTCTGTGAATCTGTGAATGTTTGAGTAAAGTACCTTTATGAAGTATACCTTTGAGAAATAGACGATTCCAAGCCACAATATCAGTTGAGACTCATTCAATTATATTAATTGCATTCAAGCTATGGAAAAGAGGTTGCATTCAAAGATTGCTATAATGATCAAGTCAAGTTAAGATAGGTTTGTGAGAATGGTCATGTAGTATTTTCATTCAACTTTTCAATAAAAATGTTAACTTCTCTATTTCAAATGCTATCTCGTTCTCATATTATGATATGCTCCCAAATATAAGTTTTATTTTTCACTGTTTGACCAATTATTCAATGTTTCACCAAACTCAGTATTTTCAAATTCAATGTTTATACTTTCTCCATTATACTTGGAAGAGGTAGAGAATACTCCCGCAAGGGAAAATAATTTTTTGAAAGCAGCTCTCATCGAATTTCCTCCTAGCTGTTTTCTCTGTTGTCAATATTTGTACTAGCAGATTCCTTCAAATTCAGGGTAGTTTATAACATTTATTTGGATTTTCACTTGATAATTATGTTAACCATTGGAAGTTCTTAATTTTTATCAAAGGTCAGGAGAGAAATGACTCCATGAAAGATTTGTCTGAGAAAAGGAGGTGATGATTATCAGGATTATGAATATAATTTATAGCGGGGAAAGACAGACAAATTTGAAGGTAGTGTATGGAAACATATCTCAAAATACCATTAATATATGAAGTAAGAGAGGGAGAAGGGGTTTTATGGAGCTCAGAGCCCCAATTGTACACAGGCCGGGGTAAAGCTATTCAAGGTAGTATGTTTGTTGTGTTTTGTATGTTCTACAAGCACTAGCTTGTACCTACACAGAGACAGGTAGGATACGTCGGTCAGTTGTTGAAATGCAGACAGCAAAGGAAGCCTGATGGCCGCAGAGAGGGAGAGGTTTTTGCTTTGAGAGAGTGCTGCAGCTACCGGAGGTCTATCGTCTGCAGTCCACTGGTCCACCAGTCCACCGGCAGACCAGAGCTGTGGTCCTCCAGACCCCGGCACGGATAATTCGGTTTGCATGGAGCCAGCAGTGCATGATGGCGGCTGGACCGGCCGCGATGTTTGTGATTACTCAACTCGCGCTGTTTGTACGCGCATAATGTTTAACAGCGACCTCTGCTCAACAAATAAACCGTTTGCAATTTGCAAAGCCCCTTCCTCTTACATTTGCTGCTGTGCCTCTCCCCCCACCCTCCTCCCCCGAAAACATCCTGCACTCACTGTCTGCGCCAATCAATTATTTGCTACATACTGGAGCACCGACTACGTATTTCCCCCCTACACCCCATCAATCCTCTCTGTTCAATTTTGTTTGTTTGCAGTGGAGCTTCACTCCTAAAAATGAATCTACTCGTCGTCCAATGGTTATTAATTATTGCCATGAAATGCATCGCTCACAACAGCATAGTGCCTAGAATTGCTAACCTAGTAATAACAAGTGCGCGCGCGTCAGAGCAGAGAGCAAGCACATCAAAAATACGAACTGGCTGATAATCCGAAAACGCCCCCAGCTATCCGAGGGAAAAATCCCTCGATATGGCGGAATAAAACATGAAAACGGATTGAGTTCCAGTTAATAAAGCGCATAACACTGTAGTGTGGCCTGCAGGCATTTAGCAATACAATATAGGAAGCATAAAGCTTGTAATTCTCTCCCTCGATGCTTTCCAAATCCGAAATTGTCGCCCTTCACTGTTCAGTCGGATTTGAACGTATGAATGAACTGGATTCAATGACTCTGAGTACGCTTTTTTCAGTAGGGCAATGGCTAAAAATTGATCACTTCAATAACCTCAAGTACAGTAACAAATAGTTAATATTGATAATTGTTCTATTGGATAGAATTAGGTTGAAGCGGCTTGTAACTTGATTGTATTTTTCCTGTATTATCACGAAACCACTGAAATTAGAATTCAGGAATATGAATGGAAAGCTAGAGTGATAATTTCTTCGTCGTCGTCATCATGGATTGGGTTTCAAACCTGTTCCGGCGTCCATCTCTTCCTCGGTCTACCAATACTTCGCTCTTGTGCCTATCGGCTTGTGGAGTAGGGCATTCAATGGGAAACGGTCTTCAGGCATTCTAAGGACATGATTATTTCTATATGGTTTTATCAAACTCAACACTGGTTGGATATCACATTCTCTTCTTAAGTAAAAGTGGTACTTTATTAAGTAATGCAATTGAAAATATGAGTAATTCTGACTCTCATTCAGAAAATCCAGTAATTATGAATTTAAAATCTACGAGAAGAATACACTTACTACCACAAAATGCAGCATAGAACTAATATGCAGAATTATAGTAGTTTTCTCTCCTACTACCTACCTGAACATGTAGTAGTTTCACTTCTCGATAAGTTGCCAATCTCCATGTTTTAATGATATCAACTGGTGATGAACTATACAGCAGAGGATACAAAGTTTCAATTTTCCCTGATTTGATAGGAAATTGTAAAACTTCTCAGTGAAGTTGCCAACTTTCTTGATTGTTCAAGCAACTACAAACATTGTCTTGCAGTATGTGTGTGCTGATATGATATAACAATCCAGTAATAGATAATTGCACTCATAATGATGTGCAATGTATGAATTTATATTGAAAAAGTATTGATTGATATGTCCCCAGGCAGAAAGGCTTAGCTACACTCCTTACTTGGAGGGATCACTACCCAAGTCATAATTAATCGTGAAACCAATAATAATAATTGAACTGCATTTCAATTGCGAGTCAATTAAATGTTGATGTTGTTTGAAGTTTGCAGTTGAGTCAGTTTCAACGATGTAGCAGTGATCCCAGCTGCTGGCTGTCGGGAAGGGGCGCATCTACTACAAACTTGTCTACAAAGGCTCCGTCGAGGTCTTCCCTCTCTAAACAAACAAGGGGGCTCCACCAGCCATGATGCACCCTTAATTTTACCGGCCGTAAAACCCCAGGCGTAGGGACGTTGTATCAGAATCGATATTGTCGTGTATAGCGCGCACATACTAATAACGAAAAACTCTTCAAGAGTGTGAATCTGTTAGCTAGTGTGCACCCCGCCATAGAGAGCCTTCTTATCTCGCTGAACGAACTATAGCTGTTTTGAATCCAGTCAGTTTTAAATCTGTGATAACCTTCACCGCGTACTACACCTTATTCCTCCGCGCTGTTACAACCCCTTCAAACATTATATTGCGCTGTAAACTCTCCATAATCCCTTCATAAACCGCTTTGATCGTTCGGCCCATTATCGCGACCCTCTAACCTTTATTATTATTGCCTCCCATGTGTCTTCCGACAATGAACGGATAACGCAAAGGTATTACATTTGTGGTGATATGATGTGTATCATCCTCACTTAGAGCCTGTAATACACTTTTATTGGCTTTATGAACTTACTGTATTATCGTGTATTATGTGTTGAAGTTGAACTGTATGTAGAAACTAGAAATTGACTCAGCTTAAGGCTCAGCATTTAAACTCACCTACAAACTGTCAACGATCCGAGCTTTAAGTCAAGAGTAAGAACTCGCTGCGCTCGTTCAATTATGATGCAATATGCTGTTAACGAAGAATTGTTACTTCTCAATGAAAATTTAGAAAAATGTGTCTATAGAATACAACTATGCCCTCAATTATTATTATTTTGTTATTGCAATAAAACCATTAAGGAATTGATAAAAACAATATAAAAAATCTGGTGTGGTACACTCACACAACTTTCCTTGCTCATTGAACTATAAGCCTCATTCTTAAAGGAGAATGATTTAGGGGAATAACATAATGACGATTGGCGGCAACATAATATTTGAAACTACGATCAGACTTCTGTATATTATGTGTAAACTGTGAAATTCGATATTTTTTTAAAGTCGTCAAAACAGCTGTTTTACAGATTAAATATCTCGACTATGAGTTCTTTTTATGAACTGCTCTACCTACCTACCTTATGCACGAGAAGGAGGCTACAAAGTCCATTTCTCAAGGATGGGGTGGACCCCACATTAGTTTTCCAGAAATGAGACTCATTCCAGTTAATAGAGCAGATAAATGACTATACAGGGTATGAATTGAAAATAATCGGTCGAGTCATTTTTGAGAAAATCGTGAAAAACATGGTTTTTTAGTGATTATTCGCCATTTTTCTCAATAACATTACAGAGCTCCTGGAATTTTCCCAGAAATTAGACTTATGTCAGTTGATAGGGTTTATAAATAGCTATCCATGGTATAAATTTGAAGAAAATCGTTAGAGCCGTTTTCGAGAAAACCGTAAAAAACATGGTTTTTTAGTGATTATCCGCCATTTTTTCCGCCATCTTGAATTGAATTTTATTGAATTCCTTATTGTCGGATCCTCATGGTAAAAGGACCTTAAGTTTAAAATTTCAAGTCAATCGGTTAATTAGGAATGGAGTTATCGTGTTCACAGACATACACACATACACACATACACACATACACACATACACACATACACACATACACACATACACACATACACACATGAACACACACAGACCAACACCCAAAAATCATGTTTTTGGACTCAGGGTCCTTGAAACGTATGGAAAACTTGAAATTAGGGTACCTTAATTTTTTTTTGGAAAGCAATACTTTCCTTACCTATGGTAATAGGGCAAGGAAAGTAAAAACTAGTAGTAGGCTACCCTTTATTATTAAAAACTTTGAAATATTTTAAAGTTTTTAATAATAAATGGTACTATAAGCTTTTATATTGTTTTTATCAATTTGTACAAAAGTAGCCTATATAAGTGAAGTGTTTTAAGCATAAAGAAATACAGTAAGTTGTGATAGAGAATTAATCTATAAGCTTTGTAATAATTCAGAATCAGGATTTTTGAGAAACTCTTGAGACTTATTTGATTCAGGTGAACAATAAAATCTGTGTAAACTCAATCATCCACTAAAATTAAACTCAATTAATTGAATCTAGAACGATGAATTATCAAGAAATTCTGTTGCTCAATTCTCAAGAATACTGTTTTGTATTGTAGTGCACAGATCAGTGAATGATAAATAATGATACTTAATCTGGACAGGATCTTTGAGGATTGAGAAAATGATATAGCAGCTTTAGTAAAAGATTTTTGAGCCTTCTTGAATGTATAACTTGTTGACTATTGAAAGAAAAACTTTTGATTATGAACGTCACATCTCGAATTCTACGAAATCTCAACTGCATCTTTCAAACTGCTTCAATCAAAACTTTTTAACACACATTTTTCGACCCAGCATTATAAAGATCGAGTTCGATAGCCTAAGAAACTGACTCACTCCTTCGTCCTTCATGAGGATATAACAGGATAACATTGAAAGCATGGGCGTAGATCCTGGGGGGATACGGGTGACGCGTCCCCCCAATATTTTATGGTACAGGCTATGTCCCCCGGAAAAATTTATTGAAGTTTTTAATTATGAAAACACCTTTCCATTAGTTAACTTTTTTACACAGGAGTTTAGAATGATCATCTCATTTAAGGAGTTCGTCTATTATTTTACGATTTTACCCAAGTATTTTGTATCTGAAACTCTCTTCAAACAAGGACAGTTACAAGAGTTACAATCACAAAGATTTAAGACTGTTTTGAAAAATTAATTACTCATGAGAATTTATGTTGATCTTTGTAACACAGTTTTAGCTATCAAGTAAAATTACAGCTTTGTATGGTTTGTGAGTGTAGAACTTTTTGGTTGGTAATCAAAACAAACAATACAACTAATGCTGTTTTATTATGCTGTTTTTTTTTTTGTAAATAATTTGTATTTAGTAAAACTTGAAACCATGACCTCAGAATTTTATTTATTTACCCACTAATTTACCACTGCCAAATAAGAGGATTTAAAACGGATTTGAAGTGAAATATGCTTCAAAAACCATGATTTTAATGAACTATTTTTCAAAAAAATCTTTGCACCACCAACCCCCCCCCAATATCAAACAGCTATCTACGCCAATGAAGTACATAAGTCAATATTAGATTGTTTTCAGTCGCAGTTGAATTGTAAAGTTGTATAATATATGAATATATACAACAATTATATTTATATCATTTTTAACACACATTTTTCCACCCAGCATTATAGAGATCGAGTTCGATAGCCTACGAAACTGCCTCACTCCTTCGTCCTTCATGAGGATATAACATGATAACATTGAAAGTACATAAGTCAATATTGGATTGTTTTCAGTCGCAGTTAAATTGAAAAGTTGTAGATGTATAATCTATGAATATATACAACAATATTAATATCATTTTGTGAGTCGAATAATCCTTGAAGGCAAGAAGAGAAAGAAGATGTTGGTTGTAGATCATACTCGTAGATCTTTGATATGGAAGTATAATAGAGTGAGCCGACCGAGGAATGAACAAAAATTGAGAAATGTAAAATAATACTAGAAACGAAAACAGCTCACGAAAATTTTCAAACTTTTCAGGATTGTCCAAGAGTGGAGAAAGTGGGCTAGGAAATAGGAAGGGGTATGAATTTGGGTGACAGCGTTAGCGTCAAGGTTTAGATTCTATATATTAGATTCTATTAGAATTTTTATTTATTCAAGTAAGTTACAACATATTCTGGTTTATAAACGAATAATTGCGAATAATTGGTTATAACGTTTAATTGCGGTTAAATCTAAAAACGTTTGTATCGCGAAAACTTTCGAACTTTTCCATGATCGTTAGGTGTAGGGAGGAGTAAGATTTTGGGTAACATCGTGAGTGGTTAATTTTAAAAACGATTGTTTCGCAAAAATTTTCAAACTTTTTCATGATCGTCAGATAGGAGGATGGGTGCAAGGAAGTACGAATTTGGGTGTAAGAGCGTGAGCTGCATGGGCGTTTGTGGCCGGAGTAAGATTAGGCGGCAGGTCAATATGATCGGAAGAAGAAATTGGATGTGAGCGCGCCTTGGCATGTGCGGACACGCACAACGGCTGGACGACGCTGATAGCCGGTCACCCCCTACCGCCTAGCCCACCCCCAACCCTAATCCGGCGCCCATCCGTCATCCAATCCGGACACCTCATTAGCCCCCTCCCCCCTCTCATCCGGATGAGTTTCTGTATATATGACAGTCTCCATACACATATATAATACTACTATCTATGTCAAAACCTCAACTTCTCCACCCTTCCCCGACACGCATTGTAGCCCCCCCTTACCCATTTTGTCCGCACTTTGACGCACTCGGTACGACACCAACCAAAACCGATCTTGCAAGCACTTCTACGACCTGTTCAAACTCTCGTCTTGTTCAATTGTGCAAGCGGTCTACCACTTAGTATATTGTAGCCTACTATGTATTGACGTAGACATCAAACAAGTATCGGACGATATGTCTATTCACTTATTTGCTTGTTGTAGATGTCAGCTACATGCAAAACAATATGTATTCTTGATTCTTGAACACAATTATTTGGGTGTTTTATCAAATCATGGATATGGCATCAAAGGTGGTAAGAGCTAATGAATTGTACAATATTTTTAATAACATTCGTATATTCAAATAATCGCGCTAATTAGAATTTAAATCGCTCGGTACTGCACCCCAATTTATTTGTATGTGCTTTTTTGTAAAAATAAAATAAAAAATCGTAAACTGGATCAAATTAATATTAAGTTTTGTTGTTTGTTATAATGTGATTCATTCCGAGATCAAACCACTAGCTGATTTGATTCAGTTTGTACTTCCACTCAGTGAGTATAGAATTATTTCATTCTATACATTCTATACTCACTGCTTTCACTGTGCAAATGCCATTAAAATTCTCTTCAAGATTTTAAGAATCAAACTGCCCTTAAATTTATCTTCCAGATTTGGAGAATCTAACGGCTTCGCTCAAGAAGCAAATCAGCCGACAAACTGCTTCACAAAACCCATTGAGATGAATAATAATAGAAATAGCGTCCTATAATGGAATTGCCAAGATGTTTCTGAGAATGTTTTCTAGATCCGAAGTAGTTCAAAATTAATTAGAAACTTTAGTACTGTTAATCAAGCTATTTCATATTTTTTGTGTGTTGGTCGAGTAAAAAATCTCAAATAAATCACAACTAATCCATTTTGACCGCCATAATTCAATCACACTTATTCACGATACAAAGTTGAAGGCATGCATAAGTCGAGTACGTCTAGAGCACATCATTTGATTAGATGTTGAGACTTTTCTACATAGTTGACCATTAATAGAATTATGCAAAGTAGCAGTCGATTCATTGAAATCGTGACGATTGATTGTGAATACCATTTAAGATGAAACGAGGAGGAGGAGGAAGAGGAGAAGGAGGAGGAGGAGGTGGAGGAGTAGAAGATGCGGGGAGGAGGAGGTGAAGGTGCAGAAGGAGTAGGAGGACGAGGAGGAGGAGGAGGAGTGGGAGGAGGATGAGGAGGAGGAAGAGGTGAAGAAGTAGGAAGATGAGTGCTTCTATCTTGAGATTCCAGCCATGAGGCGTGCGGATGAGGAAGGGTGAAGAACTTGATGAATATTCAGAAGATACAGTGAATAGAGCAGAGTAGGCCCACTCTTAAAAAGTGCCAAGTAGATCCACAATGTGGTACTGGTCATTCTCATACTAAATGGTTCGTCTGATTTTACAATGTTGTCATGATTATGACTGGAGCTGAAGGGTGAGTCCCTTGGCAGCAAGACAAGGATGGTAGATTCACCTGTAACTCAGTTATGATAGCTGTTATGAGAAAGGAAAAGGAAAACAGATAGATGAGATTCGGAAGAGGTCTAAATAAAAGCAGAGCTAGGACCACACACGCTGCCACTTCACCATGCTAAGCCACACAGTCGTCAAAAGCTCACGATTCCTTTTTCATCTCTCCTTTCCTCCTTCTCTCTCCCTCATTCATATTTTACTTCTCACTCTCCCACACACTAACTTCCTCTCTCTCGCCCTTCTCCTGCGGGTCAATAAATAATGATAATGCTATTCAAGCTTTCGAAGGTGTTAACAAACGTCTGCTTCATCTTCTATTTGACGTCTACCTGTGGAGCATGATGATAATGTAAAATATGTGTATAAATTTTTAACATAGCTGTTTACATTATATTAGCGTTGTAGTGGATACAACACAGCCTTTTTTATTACTCGAACTTGTAGCGACAAAAAGACGACCGACCTGAACAATATAAAGGAAGTGTGCGTTGTTACTCTCTCTCTCTCACTCTCACTCTGTCTACTGTAACCATCACTCTTGATGTGTTTATTTCAACAATTAACGTTCATATTATTTGCCATTTCCGATTATTTATTTGATTTGATTGATTGATTTCTATCTCTCTAGGATTATAGGTAAAGTAAATCAAGGATGAAGTATATAAAATATGAAATAACACAGATACAACTGGTTGTCTGTGGCTATAAACTTATTAACAGCCAGTAATTTCCTGCAGAAATTGCCTCCATTTTGAGAGAGCGTTTTCTCTCACCCGATTTCAGATTTATTCATTCAAATTCAGAATTTTCTAGTTCTCCTAGAGTCAAATCATGAATCATTCCAAGAACACAAAAGTCAAGAAAATGTATGTGTCTTTTCAGTTTGATAATAATTTATTGTCTCTTTATAATCAGTACTCTCCATGAACCGAGCGAATCATGTGATTTTTCATTGAGAAGTGATGTTTTTCTATCGCGAATTCCATGAAGTGAATGTATAGTCTTGTTAGTCTTGTTTGGTACAGTCAGGGGGTAGTAACTTTATACTTTATAATAATACTTTGATAATTGATTTACTCTACCAAAGATTTCCGTTTATTGAGAGCTGAAATTTTTCTTTCGGATCTAAAATTTAGATACCAATTAGATAGTGGTATCACAGAGAATTAAATTTTTCAAGTCAAAACTAATTTAGTTTCAAGAAGAAAATTTGAAAAAGATTAACAAGAAACGGAGCGATCTGAAATGGTTTAATAAATATGTTTGAATAGTGAAATGAATAGTTATAATGAGTAGGTTAATTTAATTCGATTTTTAATAGAAGATTTTGATTTTTGCATAAGAAATAAGGGTTTATGGACTGTATGATGATAGATGAATAAATTAAATTCAGTACTCGTGAACAATATGTGGTAATAACTGGATCTGATATCGTAGATCACGACCATTATCACGCACATCTGCTTTAGGTACTTGGATTCCATCAAAATTTAATTTCAGCCGAAATACTCCAGGAAAGTTGAAACGCGAGTTAACGTTTGAACAGCGTATTCTGCACTTCTGCTGCAGTGGAAAGGGATCTGGGAATTAGGAGGAGCAAGTGAGATGAGAAAGAGGAGAAGAAGAGGAAGTTAATTTGGCTGTCACTGAGTCAGCTGGTCGGGAAGAGGTGGGCGAAAGAGAGAAATTGATGAAATGAGAAGAATATATATGAGCATTGGTGATGATGATGATTATGATGATGATGATGGTGTGACAATTGCGACAAAGCACAGACAGAAGACGGGTGTGTAAGGTAGTAGAGAGAGAAAATGAAAGAGAAAGAATGTGAATGGAAGAGTGAATTGGTACTTTAACTTTGGGGGCGATGAAGAAAGTTGTGTAGGGAGTACGGTGCCCAAAACAAGTTGAATGAATGAAGCATCTATGGGAGAAAGTGATGGTGAGATTGGAAGGGAGGGAAGGGGAGTAGCAGGATAGCTGTTTGGAGTAAGGATTGTAACTACAATATTAAAATGATTGCTCTTTGGCAAATAACGTCGGCACGCGTGCTCACGTGCATGCACTGCACTATACTTGCACCCCTCATCAGGACTGCTAGGGTGTTAGAGGAGGAGGAGAGGAGAATGAGGAGGAGAAGAGCACTAGGAGGAAGAGTACTAAGGTTAGACTGCAGTGTAGGAGAGGGCCACTGTTTGAATTATGGAGTAGGCAAATATGGAGTAGAGGGGGAAAACAAATATTTGCCGTTGAGAGTTTGCTCACTCGAAATTAAAAGCACACAAGGAAAATAGAGCAGTTTTCACGGCAGAAGAAGAATGAGCGAACCGCGCCGAGTCGAGCCGTCGCTGATAGCGACGCCGCGTGTTTGTGGACGCCCCAGACGGGCGCACCCCCAAGGCACTCAAGGTCCAAATGCATTGCTAATGATACACACGCCAAGAAGCCGAAACAAAAAGAGAGTCCATGTCTGCTTAGGGAGGAGCGATGTGCAGAAATCACAGAGTTCTATACACACTCTGAATGTCCATTCTGGCGCAGGATTCACATCGTCTTGTCTGAATGATCCATCAATTATTAAAGTTGGGTACTGTATGAAATTAGGAATGAAGAGGGACACGAGTGAGGATAGCATGAGGAGGAGAAGGAGGAGGAGTAAGAAGAAGGAGGAAAGGAGAAGAGAGCACTGACCATAGACCAAAATCTCTGATCTGAATCTTCTCAAAATCTCTGATCTGAATCTTATCAAAATCTCTGATACTTGGATGAATCTTTGTATTAGACATTTGACTGATTGTTAATAATTGATATTCTAGTTGAATTCAATTGAATTATTTTGATTGATTCAATAGAAAAACAACAATAATCGAAAATCTTATTATAGTGTGGGGGTGCATTTGATTTCATTGGACTGACATCCGATGTTTACCCAAACACGTCAGATAACTCTATAGTGAGGTCCACGTTATAATGACAGTATTTGATCAACTTTGGTTTTGCTATCCTTGTCTATCATTCGACAAAGCCGGTGGTACTATCCTTTTCTAGGTCCACAACGATGACAATTATGTTTTTGACAGTGTAGAAATATAATTAATTAATGCAGAGAATCGGCATCGCTATTCTTCGATCTTATCCACTGCCATTATAACGTGGACCACACTATATATTAATTAGATTTGCAGAATAGCACCCAGCCTACAGGATCAAGAGCAGCTTGCTACAAAAACTGGCCTTACACAATCTTAATCTATGAATCGAATTTAAGCAGTATGTTTATGATGAGTTGAGTCACGGAATAAACAATCTATAGAAGTTTCCTCTATAGATTTATAAACAAATTATAGAAGTTTTCTCTGGTAGAGTCTAACCAATGAGTCTATGATCCGTAGAGTCTGAGCAGTGAATAAGTTTGTCGCGATACAGCGACTCTTCTCACTTATTTTACGCTTCTAACCTTCTCACGTACAATTTTTCTTTAAATTACAAATATGCATAAATCTTACCTTTGTTTTCTTCTTCATTCCAGGATTAGGTGTAGACCTATACCTGTTCCGGTTTCGGAGAATATAACCTTTGAACCAAAGGACTAACCTTTGTTTTGGCGCAAACCGCACTTAACTTGACGATCCAATATTACGGCCTCAAAAAAACTGTCATTGTCATTGGATTTTTAAAATTGGATTTTCATTGTCATTGTCATTGGAACGGACTCTGTTATTGGATTTTCAAAAATAGTTCAATACATTAGGACACGGTTGCTCGTACGTATATTGAATTCAATCGTGGTCAACCACTTATTGAAGACGTCATCCGCTTCTCTCATTGCTTCTTGTGCCATTCAACCTCGCGGTTAAATCTAATAAACGTACATGTAATTGAAAAAAGCTTAAGTAAAAAATAAGAAGCATTAGTAGAAAGAAAACTAGAGAAGTTCTCACACTATTATCATAAAATCAACCAGCCCTAAAATTATTATTTATGAAATAGTGGTCTTTGAACAGAGATATGAGAGGCAGACGGCACATTCAAGTTGTAAATTACTCGTTCGTTATAAACTATTCACTCGCTATACATACGGCGGCGATGTAGCCTACAGTAGAAGCAAGTATGCGAGGCTAAGTGGGCGTTGTTTTTAGTTCATTAGTGAATGTGACAGCGGTAAGACAGACATTATTTTGCAGTTGAACCTGGTGAGGGGTCACCCCACATGAACATCCCCACCAACCCCAACGCCAACCCTGTGTTCCTCTCAATCAATGTAATTACGGCCAGGCCACGTGTCCAAGTCACGTGTCATCGGACCTACCTGGCTGGCCTCCACGTCATTGCTATACATTTCTCTAGCAATTGTATTTTCACAATAATTATTGGTTTTTTCTCCAGCAGCCAAGTGTGACGGCACAAGTCGCCTAGCTTTTCATCATCAATTTCCTGTTCCGGTCACCCGTCTGCCACAAACTACGATGAGACATGAATACTTCAATTAACCCCTCTTTATACTCTGATGCAACACGGTAACACGGTATTGTAATTTGATTATATTTTTGTAAGAAAATTGAATACTGAGTTTACAAAATCATTGGTGCGTGTTGTTATCTGTGTTTAACTGGTTGGAATAGAACGATCAATCTATCTTCCTTATTTTTCTACTCTTTTTTTCTTCATATTAACTTTCTTTTATTTATTACCGAACTGATTATGAAATATCCTTATTACGTATTCTGTATTATCAATACAAACCCAAGAATGAAACTATATTTTTTTCAATAAAGTAAAAAGTGAAAGAGGAGCAATACAAAGAAAAGAAATCAGTATTGAAATACATTAAGTATTAAGAGTAGTGTGGAACTGCTGAATGTCAATTTATTCAGGTAATACCGCATCCACACTTTCGAAAAGTGCGTACAAATGACAACGATAGCGAGAATATATTTCGTATATTCAATAGATCAAATTTCATAGATCCAATAGATTCAATATAGATTCCTTTTTAACGATTTGCTGCTCATTGTTCGCTTATCACACTAATGCATCCATAGAAGAGCGCTGTGAAGTTTAGATTACTAATCGGAGCTTGAGAATTATTCAATTACGCCAAAATATTCATAAATAGATGTAGACATAAAAACTATTACTCATTTACATACATATAGTAGGTGATTTTTTATAATTATCATATTATGGAAGGAATGAAAAAAGTAGAGAATAAGAAAGAGATGAAGAGTCAGAGATACAAGGTCGATATAAAACTGTATCATTAAATTGAATAAAGAATTGAGAAAAAGCCTAGAGGAAAAATTGAAGAAGAATAATTCTGTCTCAAAACTAGAAAGGAAGATATCTCATTTACCAACTGGTGTATTACTGAGACTCAAGTTACTGACTAAAAATTGCCAGCCGGTTGCACCCAGCAATTATTATGTTAACGAGAAGACGAATTTCACAGCCATCTTGATTTAGCCGTAGCCAGCGACCTCGGCCCTATCTTGCTCATCTCCAATTGACAACTCAAACAGTCGGCTAACTATCGTGGGGAATCCGAGCAGGAAAAGTGGTACTGTGAGAGTGAGAGAGACGAGGAGAACGTATCTCAATTTCTTGTCTAGTAACATTTTATCCTGTTCAAACAGGCGGCCGGCGCCGCAGCTCTGAAGGCAGGCGGAAAACCTTCGCTGGAAAAACAACCGGTCTGGAAATAATTAATACATGCTCGGCAAACGCAAACAGTTCTCGGCAGGGAAAATTAGGAGACTCGTTTTTCAGCGACTCCTTTTCCTCCTCCACCTCCACACGTCACTCCTCTTCCTCCTCCTTGTCGCACACGTTGCTACATCCCTCCTTCACCCCCGGGGTCCTCCTACCTGTAAGCACGGCTTCCGCTTTTCTCTCTTTGATTCGTTGCGCGCAGAGTCGTAGCACCCAGCAGCACTGAGAAGACGACTGTGCTCCTCATTAATATTTCCCTCCCTGTCTCTTTCCTCCACCAAACTAACGAAACGCTCCCCATAAGTTGGATGGCAAACTCCTTACTCCTCCGCGTCTCCTACATGGCAAACTCAAAGATACATCGAGAAAAACTTCCTTGCGAAGCCGAATACACTACACAACACGCGCGTGTGTCTGGTTTATCTACGTTCGTCCTGAATTTCGGTGATAAATTAAAGACGACCTCGATGACGATCAAGATCTAAAATAAATTAGAAAACATAATAAGGGTGTGGGGAAAGAGAAACTAATCTTACATCACACAATACAAAGCCAGAATTCTGAATTACAACACACAATACAAACTAAGAAACTACAAAGTTTAATTAAGTTAAGTTGACGTTTTACTGGGTGAATAATTTTTCACATTAAGAAAATATCATGTGTGATGATTCAATTACACGACTAATAAAGAATGTTGAAAAAGTAGCATGAAGTCATAATGAGGATCATACAAGATGAGGAGAGGATAAAGATGAAGAACATTCATTGTTCATGAAGACCATTGTGTCTATAGTTAGAGAAAACTGATATTGAACCATAAATCACGAATCTGTCTTCTATAATTATTATTGAACGGAGATCCATTAATTATAGTTTGAATGAATGCAATTTCTCATTAAATTCAATCAGTGTTCTATAATGTACAGAAGACCAGCAATGCTATCACCTTTTATTATAAGGTGTTTGTTATTATACCGTACACTTTACGGTATACCGTATACCGTGTGCTTTGATTCATAGCCTTTTCCATTCCAAGTTTAACTTCTTGAACTTTTGGTTATTGTGTCATAAAGTTGTGAGCCATGCTTATTAGCAGTGGATAATAATTCAAATTACGAATTAATATTCGGTGCCTGAACGCTGCTGAAGAACATTATTGTGTGTGTTTACTTTGGAAGCAAGAATACAGGCGGCAGTAGCCAAGTCTAGCGAGGAGTATTAGCGTTCGAAACTTTTGTATCAAACAGCAAAGAGATGAATAGCCTGAGCCTTAGCCATGCAAAGTGCGCTGGCCAACCTTAGTTAATGACTAAACTTTGCTAAAGAACCGAAACGGCTCTGAATACATTATTCGATTCTGTGTAGTCGAGGATTAGGAACATAAATTAGGTAACAAGATCAGATAAGCAGATAATTTGTGTGAGCGGGCAATGTGGCGCAGACCTCAAGAACATAAGGGATAAAAGGGATGAGAAATAGGGACTGGGGACTGCTTTGCCTTCCTTCGCTTTTCAGGTTGTTCCCTTTGCAGCGCGTGTGTTGGTAGTTTGCAGATAAGAACCGAAACTCTACTGCATTAGGATCACTTTTCTTCTTCCTGCTTTCCTCTTATATAATATCTTCTATCATATTTCCCCTTCTTGCTTCCCTCATTTTTTCTCCCTTCAAAGCACGAGTGTTGTTCTATCTCGTTCTTGTATTCCTTCAAGTTCCAAACCCTCCCTTAATGGATCCGTATACAAATACAGTGCACCCTAGATGTTCCGGGAAAAGCAGGCTCCTTAAGATAAAAGCCCATCTTCACAAGATGGAGATTATCACTTGCAAACGCTTAGAAGGTACCGTACTATACGAACTCTGCCATTCCTATTAAATTCAACATTTTCAACATCATAATGCTTTTCAATAATTCATTAATATAACAATTTATACTATATTTGTCCAGTACTTAGTGCTTATTGGTACAATATAGGATTTTACATTTTTAAGGACAATCGAACGCATTGTAAAAGTGTTTTTTTTGGTATACCTTGCTCAGTCTTAGATTAGACCTAGTTCAGTCTTTCAACCAACAGAAGACGCACCACGTATTTTTTTTAATCAACCTTGATAGAGCAATTAAGCTATCATGGTCGAAATATTTATTCACGCAAGAACCTGGAGTCCATCTTATTCAGTTCATCCTTGAATGGAATAAGCCGAATGAAAAGAAAATATCACATATATGGCGCACTGGCTCATAATACTATATCTATGTACAGTATTATGTTTTAATTCTATGTATTATGTTCTATTTGTATAATTGTTACACAATTATGTATCTTGAACATAAACCTCTACATTCCTAAAATAAATTATAGAAAATGATTTTAACTGGGATTTACAATCCTATAATTTGAAATAACTAAGAAGCCTATAGTATTCAGATTGCTTCTATGTCACAGTTTTTTCACAATCACTACACACTGAAGTAGAATTTCCGAGTATGTCGATTTTCGAGATTTGAAGTTGTTACAGAGTTGTAGATTGGGTGTTGAGGAGTTTCGATTGGGAAGCTTCGAAGGGAAGGCGACTGAGGTTTATGTTGCAGATGATGTGAGTTTTGGGGTGAATCAGAACCGGGAAGAATGAGATGTGAAGGAAGGACACAAGTGTTGACCCTGCTCTGCGTTCTTCCTTCGGGATGAGTTTGTTCAGCCTAATGCGACTTAGCGGCCCCTCATGTCCAGCGGTCTCTGCTACCTCCCTCCAACACTGCCCTGCACCCCCCCGCCATCCCCTCATGGACACCACAAACACAATTTCATTGCCTCAGCGACCCTGAGGGGAGACACCGCACTTGAGTTGAGTTTCCAGATTTCAAGCGAAGATTCACAACTGATTCATAAACAATTGATAATTCTGCAAACCCACTTTTAAGTGCTTCAAACTGGTACTCTGAAGACTTGTTTAGTACGAGTATTAACTAAAGAAGCAATGGGTGGCTCATGGGAGTTCAATAACATAACTGTGTTATATTGTACATGTAGGCCTACCCATCCAACTGGCAAATTGAAATAAATCATTCTTGGAGAAATTTTCAACAAAAATAATAGAATTAGCTCATGATTCAGCGGCGTTATAATATTAGTCCAGTCAAGGAAATGTTATAGAGAAAAGTTTGGAAAACAATTTTTGACCCTGCAGTTCTGTTTAGGTTAGTAAGGAGCCAAAGGAGGTAGCATATCACCCCTACCTAAGGGGTCCTCACCCCTACCCCCTGTGCTAAGGGGGTGGGTGTGGTTCAAATGTACCAGTTTTTGGTTTCTTGCATATAACTCGAGAAGGGGGTGGGTGTGGTTCAAAGGTACCATTTGGTGATGTCTAGAATACATAAATCGAAAACGATGTATTCACGAACATGACTGTTGTATATAATACTGAAGCTCACATAATTCCTACAATATTAATCTTACAACTTTTTCTACATCTTCTTTAGCTTTCGGGATATCCGCTTTTAAAGATGTGACATTTTTGAAGAAACGTTCGCCTCCAATATTTTGCTATTTTTTTTTATTCTATAAAATGAAAATGTTTTATTGGCAGAAATATAAAATTACAACATCTTAGAAATATATGATAAAAGCAATTTAAATTTTACAACATGAGAAAATACTATTACAAAAATACTATATTTTGCTCTTAACTTTTTAAAAATCGATGTGAAAAATCCATCCTGATTATGAGCTTATGGAGCATTGAATTATCTTCAGTATTGTCACCTGTCACATGAGAGATGAGACTGACTATTAAATTGAACTTAAAAAATCAACAGAATATAAAAACCTAATAAAATCGCATTAAAAATACAGATGAAAAATAGAATGATATCTTTCATCGATATGATTCCTTGATCATCAAGGGTCAAGTTTTGTGCAAATCATACTGTTTTTGTTGGAAACGTTCGCCTCCAATATTTTGCTATTTTTGCTCTTACAACTTTTAAAAAATCGATGGGAAAAATCCATTCTGATTATGAACTTATAGAGCATTGAATTCTCTTCAGTTTTGTCACCTGTCACATGACAGATGAGACTGACTTTCAATATGGAGAAATCCTACCTCATCTTCTGTTACATTTGTGACAAAATCGCTAGTTTTGTGAAAATCAATGGAAGGAACAGAAATAGATTTAAATCAGGTAAGTAAAAAAGTTTTGATTACATAGTGTGTAGGAGAAAGCTAGTTTATCATCGAGAAGCACAGAACAAACTGAGTGAGCGCGAATGGCGGGCGGCGGATTGATAAAGAGTCATACATGATTAATGAGTAAGTAAAGCGTAGAAACGAGCTCATAATGAGAAGTACAAGTAGTCGAAGTAGGAGTCTTTCTTTGCTTTGAGTGAGACTGAGGCAGACTACTGTGACATGGTGGGTGATGCAGAATGGAGATGAGAGCAAAACTTTGCTTTGCAAATCCTCAATCTTCACCCTCAACTAGAGACAGAAACGTAAATGTGCTCTCTCTCTCTCTGACTCAATCCTTGCCTTACATTGCAAAGAGATTGCTCGTTTCTCAACATTTCCTTTTTGAACGAATCGCATGCAAGGGCAGAGTCTCTGGCTGAATCCCATATATCATCATTCCCATCCTTTACATCAGCCAGCCGTTTCAATTTCGAATAGTCTCTCATTAATTAACTAAGTTCACATCCTATTGACACTCACTTGCGCCTTGTAATTCTAACACAAGTTACATTCCCATCTCGTTATTTGTAGAGCTTTACACATGTTGAGTAACCATCTTGTAATCATGTAGCATCGTACATAATTTAGTTTTAGACAGTGATCAACTACTAGACTACACAGTGATCAACAAAATAATATTATTTTGCGATAAAACATAGTGATCATGAACATTGGGTGTAAAACAGTCTTATAAGGACCAAATCTGATAGCTCTGGTACACCATCCTCATCGAATGCTATTAAATATTGAGGTCCACGTTATATTTGATTAGCAATTGTATTGCTATCCTTATCTATCATTCAACAAAGCGGATAGCGCTATTTCTTTCTCGCTTTGCTCTGTAGCCAGATCGTTTCTTAACAATGTAAAAATATAATAAAATTAATTATCAAGATATTCAATCTTTATTATAAAAATTCATGATAAGATCATTGAAAAATATAATTTCTTGCTTCATAAAATATAATAATTGATCATTTAAAACGAGAACTCGTTTTACAGGCTGCCGAAATGAGGTTTTTAAGAGCAGTAAAAGGGTGCACAAAGGAAGATAGGCTTCATAATGTTGATATAAGAAGCGAGCTCAACATAATCTCTATATGGCCGAAGATTGAAGAAAATCGGCAAAACTGGGAAGAGCATGTTGAAAGGATGGAGAGCGACAGGGCAGTCATGTTGTATAACCCGGTTGGAAGGAGAAGTGTGGGCAGACCCCGTAAAAGATGGATATGATGGTGAGTTTGAAGTCGGAATAGGCAAATTGCCTAATCCTGGTAAAAAGACGACAACGACGACGAAAACGAGAATGAACAGTTAATATTACATCAATAAACCGGTATCAGTTACCCTCCATAGAAGGCATTGACAAGACAGAGGATCGGCAACGTTGTTCTTCTATCTTTCTCCACTGCCATTATAACGTGGACCTCACTATAGATATAAGAATTGCGTTGAATTAATATTATTTAACACTCGTATTTCAGACTACAGTGATCACAAAGCATAATGAAAATATAATTTGAACTTATTTCTTTTTTGCTATGGAAGAATGGAGCCTCAATTGATATGTTGGAATAGATTTTAATAGGCTACAAGATCCATATTAATTTATTGTTACGATAAATGGCTATGGCTATTTAACCAAATCAATTGAATTCCAGAGATTTTAAATCACATCAATTCATGTTGACTCATTATTTATAAACCGTATATATTTTGTAAGATACGATAATTTAATAAAAGCACACCAAGACGGGATGAGTGTGGAATAAGTGGATTAGATTAGATTAGAATCCATGTATTATGAATAAATACTATAAGTATAATTTATAATTGAATCTATATGTAGACTGGTTAATGTTGGTGTTCCTAATAAATTGATACATAAAGTAAAAATACTTAAAGCTAAGATTGATTATATGCAACTATCAATCTAAAGGTGCGTACAGATATACGCGCCGCGAACATGAGCAATTCGCTTTTAATCAGCTGATGCCAAACTTTTTATATCTGTATCTTACAGTTTCTGTAAAAATTCAGATATAGTCAGCTGATTAAAAGTGAATTGCTCATGTTCGCGGCGCGTATATCTGTACGCACCTTAAGATTGAATATTAGATGATGCCCTGAATTATTAGTTTGCAGAATTTTAGGTTTGTAAATATCAGTGATTGGAGATTGGAGAAGGAGAGGGAGAGAAAGTGTATAAAATAAACGTAAACCTTACTACAAGAAATAGGGTAAACACAAAAAATATTTTAATTAAACATAATTGAACAATTAAATATTAGTTTATAAGGTTAATTGTATTCATACAGTTCAACAAATTTGGTTTAGTTTTAAATTTATTGCTTGAAAAATATTTTTATGAAAAACAAGTATTATGAATAAATACTATACCTTAGTGAAATTTAAATTGAATTGATATGGAGAAGATATAAGTTGACTTTGAATTAATTATATAGATCTTTATAAACTAATTACAAAATAGTAAATAAGAGATGTATTAAGAGCATTCATAATTGAGAATACGAATCTCTCCATTAATTTTTGTAAATGAGGCTTTAAAAAATTATATAAGTCATCCTCAGAAGGGGTTTTAAAATACTCCTGAAAAAGAATTATTAAGAAACATATATGGATAATAGATATTTTTTTAATTGAGAAGGAACATCAATGAACACCTACATAAAAAAACTTAACGTAAATACAATCTTTTGATTTTGATTATGACACAAATAAGTGATAATTAGTGAAAATATAAAATTGAAAATCGTAGTGAGTAAATAATTATGAGTCAATAAATAAAACATTATAGTTAACATAGATAAGCTATGAATATGTCTTTTTTATAAATCTTAAATTAAGTTGATAATTATCTAACATTTTTTATGTAATTTACTGACTCTGACTCTTAAGATCATGCAATGTTTTATGATACATTGTCTAATACGAATCTATTATAAGAAAAGAAACATTTTTTTAATAATCCAAAAAAATGTATAACACTAAAAAGCTATCTATTTGTGATGCAATACGTGAAAAAATACAAAGGAATAATAATATTATTATTAAAGGAATAATATATTATATTATTAACGTAGACTACAAAAAATTAACAAAATCTCAGTTCAGTTATAGACTAATTTATTCTATTGTTCTGTATTTCAAACTCTAAACTACCTAGAAATTCATATAAATATTTTTGTACCATTTGTTTAGATAGAATATTATTTTTGAAAGTTTATTAATATGTGAAACAAATACTTTAATGTCTTCTTGTCTGGGAAGGTATTCTTAGTTTTGCAAAATGCTGAAAGTTTAATTCAATTTTTTATAGTACGCTTGTGTTGCATTAATAACAGCTTTCAATGAGTGAAATTTCCAAAGTAAGTTTTGTTGGAGAGTAAAATAGGCAACCCTTTATTTCTTTTTGTATGAAAATAGATTAATTTTAAAATAAATGTGTAACAACAAACTGCATGTATGATGTGCAAGAAAATAAGTAATGATAAAAAATCTATACAAGAAAAAAATACAGATCTACAAACAATACTTCCATTTGGATACAGTCATCATATTCTTGGTTTAATAATGTTCATTATGTAATTATGTACATAATGTTCATTATGTTTGATCGTGAAAGGTACACAATTCCAATATCATAGGAAATATTCACAGTTACTTCATCACTTATTGACAAAATTACAACAACACTATTAAGAATTCCAGTAGAAGATTGTAATCTTGAAAAAAATAACAATGGAGGAGAAGCTTGTCGCTGTTACAGGCTTCAAAGTTCAACAATAATGTCATTTATATTACAACGCTTTATGTTTTGAAAGAAGCTTACCAATATTTGCCAAAGAGTGAAATTCTTTGGTATGACATGATTCCATATTAAATGAAAAATCAGGCAAACAAAATTAAGCAAACTTTCATTTTCAGTCTAAAAATTACTCACATCCACGATATTAATTATATTGTTTGCTTTTGGATACAACCATAAAAGTGTAACAAATTCATCACAAATCACAGAGGAGATTCATAAATATTGAAAGCAATAATTGAATTATCAATATGGTCAAAAATATCATCAGGCACCTAAAACATTATATTACAGAATACAGATACAATAATATCCAAGTTGAGCAGCAATTACTCAATTTAATAAGGCATATCCAGGACGGATTTGAATTTTCAACATTTGAAATACAGTAAATGAATAATTTTCATACATGAATAATTTATAATTTAATTACAGATAATTATTTAGAGCCTCAACATGCAATACAGGCCTACTGCTTCAACTCAAGCATAAATAGAATTTCAAACAACAATAATATTTCTCATCTATTTCACCAACCATGACGAACTGCAAGTTAATTCGTTTTGATCTATTTCTGACGACACTACAGTCTAATTATTCATTAAAGTAAATTCGCATGGCTTTTGTTGGTGGGGAGTCCCTTGCGGGAAGGTCCCACCGCCTGAATATATAATTTGAGCCGTCAATGGGCCTCATTTATTCATATGCAAATACAATCTAGGTAAATACAACAGGCATTTGCCTAAAACTGTATCAAACCTTAATTTTGAATAAACAGTCTAAAGGTTAAGTTACTTACGTAACTTAATTTAGACTCTAGTGTCGTCAAAAATTGTTCAAAACGAACAATATTTCGTTCTTGAATGATTTTTTAACTACAGTCAAGTTTTTTGAATGAAATTTATATTAGAAACTAGTACTCACGTGTGGAGCGCTTTCGGATTTTTAAATCTATTTTCAACAAGGTGTTGTGTTGAACAAAGTGTCGAAAATGGATTTAAAAATCCGAATGACTACTAGTTTTAATGAATTTTATTAAAAAAACTTGACTGTAGTGTCGTGAAAATAGTTCAAAAACGAATTATTATCTAGCAGTTTGTCAAGGAATGTGAAATATATGAAAACAATAATTTATATTCATCACGAGATTTAAAAAGAGACGTCTGCTGAAAAGTTCATCATTAAACCATAAAATAATTTGGTAGGACCTTCACCATTCAGCAATATAATATTATGTTGATTGATTTTCAAAGAAAAGTAGGAAATGCTTTCAGAAAAGTAATATTAAGTTCATTTAGAGAGAATTTGAGGTGGAAGAGAAGCTAAAGTAGGCCTATGGTAACAATAGTTTATTGTTGAAAAATACTATAAGATGGAAGTCAACATAGTAGCAAACAATTGAAATTATATAAAATGAACATGGTAATTTGAAAAAATGAACTTTCAACAGGATCAAGAAGACAATAACAGTGCAGCGTATGATTTTGCATGAATATTACACTGCATTTTCAATTATCTACAGTGAGCTTCCAGTTGAGAAGTATGTTTCAATTTCAAACAAAATATTAATAAATAGAAATAGTTTCATCAGTTGAAGGAAAATCAATGAATTGATTAGGTTTTATCAATTAGAAGTAGGTTTTAATTTTTTCTAAACTTGGGACTAGGGCTTAAATAAGAACCTCATACTCCTGAGTTGATAATTACCATTAAAAATCTTAAACAATAATTTTAAAAAATAATAAATTTGTTCTACATGGCCTAGGTCTACGGCAAATATATATTATACCAATAATATTAGAGGTACTTTCACTTCAATCAACGATAATTTATTCTATCAAATGACAGTCGAGTTTTAGATTTCAGTAACGTTAGCGTAATCGCTAAATTTGACTAACGAGAATGCTATTCCACACCGTACTTATGTTAGTTTTTTTTTGAATAGGTATTTAATGCCTCTACCTAACCTAACATGATTTTAGATAAATGAGTCCCAAATTATTATCTGCAAAATGCATCTGACGAGTATGAACATCGTTTCTCTCTTTTCAGTTCGGCGTAGTCTATGAATCTCGACAGTCACATATTTCTCAGAAGTCCATGTAGCTATTTACTCAACAATGAATAATTATAAAGATTAATCAATAGATATATCTAAATAATGAGTGATATTCAATATTCTCTAATCTATGGATACACCTATCCAATTTCAAGAAAATTATTAGTATTTCTCGTGAAGGCATCTTTTTAACAAAGGCACTAAGGTTTTCTACGTTACTGTACTAGGTACTATACATTGTTGCTACATAATATTAGTGAACATATGTAATTTATGCATATACTTTTCTTTCGACTTGAATTACTCAGAGCTATACTACTTTGGTTTGAAAGAGTCATGATAATACTCTTTTTAGTAATAAAACAAAGTGTTCAGTTAGTACATAATTGATATTTGACTACCGTCAGTCAGTAGTCCTCTTTCTTATAAGTTTATGTATTGCATTTGATCTTATAGAATAAAAGTTTAAAATTTTAATAGACTAAAATAAATTACTTCGACTTTTTGCTTGAGGTATTCAATTGTACTCTTAATAAAAAGGCACAGAAGAGTCTTGAACGTGTTGCTATAGATCTCAATCATTTATATCAAATCAGAAATTTTCAATGGCATATTTTCATGCATTAATTAATGTCCAAAAACTAGTTTTTTTCAATCAGGTCACAAAAACTATCATTGGAATTTCTCCCACTAAAACACACAAAAGTGATAGCAAATATTCGTGATTTTGAAGTCGTGATGTTACAGATGTTTGGCTTTGATAAAGGCGTTGAAAGTAGGTTCAACATAACTTCAATCCTCTAGGATCCAGTCTAGATATTGAATATTTCAAACAATAGGCATAGTAGTTTTTTAGAATTATTACATAGTTCTAGCATTCGCTTAAAATGAAAGTCAACAAGAAACTAGACTGGTGCTAGCTTGAATTCCATGAGAAAGCAATTGGTTTTTTTAAATGAAAATAAGAAAAGTTAGGAGCTATAATTAAATTTCAGAATGACAAAACTAATGCATTGAGATTTTCATTCTTTAGAAGCACGTTATTTGGGAGCAAACGTTTTCTCAAACAATCCATTGTATAAAACTGTATTATGATGGTCACCACTAAGGGTCGCTTTCTCCAAAAAATTTTAACTAAAAATCAAGTTTAAACGACCAGCTGACTCAATTGAAACACATTATAAAAATAATGCGATCATACATTGATTAAACGGGTTCAATAGTAAAACCATCTTTGGAGAAAGAGGTCCTAAATTGGAGCTAGTTTTAAAAGAAAGTAAAATTAGAAGAGTTGAAATATTTAATAAATATAACAGTACAACTATAGTTCAACTTCCAGAAAACGAAACTAACATATTGAGATTTTCTTATCTGGTCAATTAAACGGTTTCGGAACAATCCTTATGTGGAACTCAAGTATCTAATCGATAAGACCCTTGCGGAAACAATTCTTGAGGGGAACTTAAGGTTTTAATCTATAAGAACCTTGCGGAAACAATTCGAAACAATCCTTAGGTTAGGGGGAACTTACGGTTTTAATCTATAAGATCCTTGCGGAAACCATTCGAAACAGTCCTTAGGGGGAGCTTAAGGTTTTAATCTATAAGATCCTTGCGGAAACAATTCGAAACAATCCTTGGGGGGAACTGAAGGTTTCAATCTATAAGATCTTTGCGGAAACAATTCGGAACAATCTGTATGGGGAACTTAGGGTTTTAATCTATAAGATCCTTGCGGAAACAATCCTGTATAACCTAATATACATTACGGGGAAAGGTTGGAATGTGTTTGGGTGTGGTGGAGCGAGGTCAGAGGTCAGAGGTCGGTAACAGGACCTGACATGGTGACATGAGGCGAATGCATCGAGCCACTGCCGAGGCTGCTCATCAGAGACTCGCCCGAGGTCACGTGATCCCCATCGGCCGCCATCTTGTCCTCCACTATGCCGTTTATCTTCTTCTTCCGCAAGGCGCCCAGCACATGTTCCAGGCTGCAACACAATTACAGAATCCAATAAGAACTTACAGGAAAAGTTAATGTGATTTTTTTAGTAAAAATTTGTCAAGTTTTTAAAAAATGTTCTATTAATATTAGTTTAATTCATAATCATAATCAAATGTTAATCATAAAATAGACTATGAAAGTTGGATGCCAGAATAATTGAGAATATTTTTGTGATTTTTTGACATAAATTTGTCAAGTTTTAAAATATTTTCCATTAATTAGTTCATCATTAGTTCATTAGTGAAGAATTGAAAAGTCGCACATAACTTTTATTTGAACAATTTATTTTATGAAATTGGGATGAAAAGAAGTTTTGGACTGAAGTATGTTTCTTTGTCCTTGGGTTGATTGTAAATGATGAATAAATAAATAATAATTTATACAGTGAGTTGGTGTTTTTATTATGGCTCAGAATTTTTAATGTTTATTCAATATTTTCCAAGTTTTTGACTTAACACTACAGTGGATTTTTGAAATTAATTTCCAATATTAACATTCTAAATTCAAAATCTTTCATGATTACTTAGGAATCAAAATGAATGTGTTTAAAACTGCTGAAGAATCATAACCTCTTTTGAACCAATATGCAATCAAAATTCGGAAATGGAATAGTAAGGGATGTAAGCCTGCTTTTCCGTTTCCCGTTTCCAATCATTTTAAGATTTAGTTGTTTTGTCTTGTTGTTAAATAAGTAAATAAATTTAGTTAATAATCATAATTAATTGTAAATCAAACATTAATGGCTACGAAATTTGGATGCCAAAGTCCTTCCATATATTAAGCTGATAATGTCCTCTTACTACTCTACAATAAACAAAGATGAGCACTCTAAGGGCCAGACCACATAGAACGTTTTTCAGGCGCCAACCCATCAGCCAATCGGAGAGCTTCCTGCCCTCCCGATTCAAAAAACTCTGTCTAAAAAACGCTTATAATAACGCTTAATACAGTAGAACCCCTCTAATCCGCCCTCGGCTGGTCCGTCACTCCGGTTAATCCGACCATCGTCGAGCCGGCCGCGAGCCTGTTACAACTTGTCGATGACTCACTCCCGTCGAGCGCCGCGCCGCTCCATTGTTTACGGCCTCCGGGCCTCAGTCCCGTGTCACCTGTCGTCTTGGTTCTGTCGCGTGTTATTGTAGTGCACTGTGACACTTAATGGTTGTATGTATACTGTAGTTTTAACATTGTTCTTTTTTGTTTACTGACACTTTCTTTGTGTGTGCCGTGGTTTGTTTTTAAACATGTCAGTGAAAAAACGGAAACACGTAACTCTATCACTAAATGAAAAATTAGCAGTGCTACAAAGACTGGACAAAGGAGAATCAGTCCAAAAAATTGCACAGGAAATCAACGTAGGTGTTACAACAATTAAGGATTGGAGGAAAAATCGTAAGGACCTTGAATCGTATACAACTACGATTGATGGTGAAAAGGCTATTAAGAATCGCAAAACGCTAAAAAAGCCTAAACTTGAACTGCTTGATAACGCATTGTGGATGTGGTTTTGTCAAGAGAGAAGGAAGGGACCCCAGGGCCAATTTTAAAGGAAAATGCAATAATTTTGCACAAAAAATTGGAAGTCGGAAGTGAGTTCGCTGCTAGTGAGGGCTGGATTGATCGCTGGAAAACCCGTCATGGAGTCCGATTTGTTACAATTTCAGGTGAGAAACTATCATCTGATGCCGAAGCTGCTGAAGAGTTTTCTCTTAAGTTTCAAGAAATTGTCAAAGAAAATGATCTGTTACCTTGCCAAGTTTACAATATCGATGAGACAGGGCTAAACTATAAAATGTTGCCTACTAAAACACTGGCAGCTTCAAATGAGTCCGTGGCAGGAACAAAACTGATGAAAGATAGAATAACAGTCACTCCTTGTAGCAACGCAGATGGTTCGCACAAGCTTCCCCTGTTCGTTATCGGCAAATCCAAGAAGGCTAGGGCGTTCAAACACATAAACCCATCTTCTTTGCCGGTTTATTACCGCAATCAAAAATCCGCTTGGATGGACAGCAATCTTTTCAAATCTTGGTTTTTTGACGAGTTTGTGCCATCAGTCGAAAAAGAATCGAAACAAAAAAATTTGCCTGCTCGTGCTGTACTCTTGTTGGATAACGCGCCATCACATCCATCCGAGGAAGATTTAGTGAAAGGTGAAATAAAAGCTCTCTTTTTGCCCCCAAATGTGACTCCATTCATACAACCGATGGATCAAGGCGTAATCGAATGGCTAAAAAGGCGATATCGCCGAAAGTACATCAGATCAATCTTAGAAAAATCTGAAGAAGGTTGCAACTTATTTGAAGGCATGAAATCCCTAAATATCAAAGATGCCATTTATACAATCGCTGCGTCGTGGGATGAACTCAAAAATGAAACCTTGCGGAAATCATGGCGAAAGCTTTGGCCGGAAGTGATGAATGAAAATGACCAGGTAGATAACGATCAAAACAGCGACACACAGATAATTGTTAAAGAATTACAAACTCTAGATCCGAATGTTACTTCAAACGAAATTGAAGAGTGGATAACCGAATGTGACAAAGATTGTGAAACCTATCAAGAACTCGATGATGACCAGATTGTTTCCACTGTTTTGGAAAACGACGGTGAGGAACATGTGAATGATGACTGTGATTGTGAAGAAGACGAACCCCCTACCCGGATTTCACACACCGATGCCAAGAACGCTTTCGACATAGCTCTGCAATACATCGAGCAGAACCCAAGCTCAACTCCGATGGACGTCTTATGGATAAACAAATGGAGGGACACTGCAGCTAAGTCTAGAATTTCATCTGCTAAACAAAAATCAATAACTGACTTTTTTTCCAAGTACAGTAGTTTGTTTCTTTATAGTAAAAGGATTGCATAGGTATTTAAGGTTCCTTTATTTCAATGTAAAAACGTGATCTTTTGTATTATTCTGAATGTAAATTAATAAATATTGACTTCCCTCGGATAATCCGACCTTTTTTGCGTTCCGACCATGCCCCCGGTCCCGAAGGTGACGGATTAGAGGGGTTCTCTTGTTATAATATTATGGTCTGGTCCTAATGGCCATCACACACCGCCGTATCGTGACTGGAGATACGTCTTTTGAAAGAGGATACGTCGCCGACGTATCTCCTGAATCAATCTGTCAATTATTTCAAATCGCAAATAATTTCATCAAAAGGATATAGTACGTCACGGACTTCCGAAGACTCATTTCAAGCTACGCTGCAGCGGTGTGAGATGGTCTCAAGTGTAATATTGTACGGTACTTCAAGTTCTTACTTTTGTTATTAATCCAGATTCAAAATGTAGGTCTATAGTGTAATATATATTTGGATAGAACATTTCCTTGATACTCATAAAAAGTGGTAATATAACCTTCTTTATTATTTATTCATTTACAATGCAAATGACACTAATGTAATAACATTGAAAGATAAAATAATAAGGTAGTCCTTGTGCTATTTTTCTTCCAAATTTATAGGTGACAAAGTCCAAGATAAGGTTAGAATTCACGTGTACAATTTTTATAAAATTTTGGTTCAAAATAAACACTAAAACTATAAATTTTGAATTTAGATGGCTTAAATTGATAAATAAATTAGAAATATTCCACTCAATTATCACTTTTAACGAATAATATTGAGTTATTTGAGAAAATTTGGAACTATTCAAGAAACACAAACTCGTAAACACTAAAGCAATATTATAAGAATAACTTTATACAATAGTATTAAGAATTTATCAATAAGAATTCATTTCATATGAAATTGCAATTCTGATTTTCAACTTATTCTTGAATAAAATAATGTTTTCAAAGTTTATCGTCTTTGTCACTCACCTTCGAAATTGTGACTCAGCTGTTTTGCGAGCATCTATTTCTTCTTGTAACTCTCTCCTTAATTTCAGTTTTTCTTGCTCAAGAACTACAAGTTCTTGTTGATTGGATTCTTGAAGACTAGAAACAGTAAATAAATATACAGATTGTTAATGACAATATATGAGCTGCCATAACTATTCATAAATTCTGGACACAAAAGATATTTCAAAAGAGGATAGGTATAGTTGAAATTTTGTCACGATAATTGTATCTTTTATCACTAATGCAAAACTTGAAGCTAGACAATTTATATAAACTCAAGCTTGATCTGAAATAGTTGAAATAGCTAATCGACGAACAGTGAAGCCTCAATGAAATACAATTATAACGAATAATTATTAAAGAAATTCCAATTAAATGGGGTGATTAACAGCATTTAATTTGAATTTAGTTTAATAATAATTATTCATTAATTAGCATTTGAACAAATGCAATTTCCAATTTATTTCCATCTGTAGAATTAGAACGAATGAGAAAGTAATGGATTGACTAAACACTAGTGCCCCAAATTAAATAGATGAATGCTTGTTGAAAATATATTTAAATAGAAAATTTGAAATGATTTTAGGCCTATCGAGTGAATTTGAAGAAAACATTATTACAAAAAAATATCTTACCTATTATGCACCATAACGGTTTGCATTTGTTCCTCCAATCTTTTCAGCCTGTCGCTCAGAGATTCCTTTTCATTTGTAACATTTTGAAGTTTCTTCTGTAAAATTTAACAAATAAGATTTATTCAATATTTTCAAGAAAATGTTAAACATTAGAATTATTGTTCAAAACGTTTTGCTCAATAACGCAAATTTTGTTGAAAAATTTTAATTGGAATAAATAAAGAATTTGGATTTTCCACTATAACAACAGTAAAGTGAATTGCCTCTTGTTCCATAACATAGAATAAACATTAAAATGACTATCATTAAATTATATATTTACATGTACCAGATAGGTAAAACAGCCTCATAAAAAGTTGCTAAAGCAGAGATAATCCAGAACATTGTTACTGAATACGAAATGAAACATCATATTATTATACCAAATGGTATTTCTCGATAAGCCACATTTTTCATCTGGTGTTGTCGATTCATAATTTTGAATAATAAATAATTTGGGGTTGGATGACAACAGAAGTAACCAGATGAATCAAAAACTTCGACATTAACACTGATGAGAAATATTGTTATTTTTTGGAACAAGTAAAGATAAATTATTTGGAGTGGGGATTGCCATTTTTTCCAGGTGATCGATTTTCAACAAAATGTATGATTGAGATGAAAATCAGTTGCTCCAGACCTTATTGGGGATAGAATCCATTATATTTGAGTAATACTTTTGCGGTGTTGGAGCCGTATACGTTGTTTATGTCAATATTGGGAGATCTAAGTGGATAGGGTGGTTGAGCACATAATGTCAGATCGACTATATGGGCCACAGACTCAGCCTTAGACCATTTGGTGCAGGACAGGGGGTGGGGTGGGAGTGGAACATATCATGTTTCAGAGGGCGAGTGATCCATCGTCAGATCTATCCATTAGGCTCATTGTTACCGTCTACCTCCCTCTGCCGCCGCCACCACCCACCCAAAAAACGTTATGACTCTTCCATTTTCATTTTCTAGATTTATTCCAAGATGATCATCTTTAACAAACATCAATAATGATGGATTTGTGATTTCCATCTCCATTTTCTAGATTTATTCCAAGATGATCATCTTCATCCAACAATGGTGCATTTGTTAGATTCGAACCCGTTCATCAAAATCATCTTGATTTGCCTTGAAAATAACGAAAAACGAACCGACTTTCTCTATTGAAAATAGGAACTTTTAGCAGTTAAACGTAATCTTCAATAAATAATCTCTCTGTGGAAATTGTACTATTTATAAAATTTGGGAGTGGAGCAGTTCTGGGCTAGGCCTGTTGCTCTCACCCAGTCATATCTATAAATTATGATTTGTAATTGTATTGATGAATAAAATTGATTGAATTCAATGAATATATTATTTGGCGTCGCCCGCAAAATCGTATTTTGAATACTGGCAAATTACGATTCAACAAGGGTCGTGGTTCAGGCAGATAAGGACAGTTAATCAAATGTTGTTATCAAGAACAGAAAATGCTATATATTAGATGCTATTTCATTATTGATAATCAATTACATCAAGGGGCTAGTAGGTGAAGATATTTATTCAGTAACAGGGTTGAGGCTATAGCAACTTTTTATGAAGCCTATTTATGTTTTATCCATCATTTCAATATAATGCACGTCATTGCAAAGTTTATTCTATGTTATGTTATGTTACTTAATCTTAATCAGCAAGGAATGAGATTCAAATAAAATTTCTAGGTAAAAGATTATGAATATATTACTAGTGTATGGAAACTCTTGACGGCATTATATTCATATCTTTATTTCTATAGGCTACTATTTTCTCACTAATTTATAAAAAATTACTCACCTTCAGATCATCAAATTCTTTCAGAGTTAGCCTGTCATTGACCTGCAAAGAAGATTTGATTGAATTATAACGTTATGAAGGCTATAGTTTAATTCTTGCAATTACTATTGATATGAAAAGGATCTTTAATATATATGAAGCGGAATAGTTTTGCAGCTTCTACCAGCGAGAATAAATTATTTTGCTGGTGCAGTTATTTTAACAAATATTTTAACAACCAAAACCTTTTAGCACTGATTAGCTTTATCCAAATGAGTCTCCAAATGAGCTTATGGAAGTCAGAAGCAAAGTTGCAATAGAAAATGTTTTGAAACCTTCATCAGTTTTCTTAACTACTCGCTGTGATCATCAATACAGCATTTGCATCTTTCCGAATTATCACTTTCTCAAATTCAGACCAATCTTTTTTACAATTATTTTTTAAGACGGAACACTCTATTTTTTTCTGAAGAAAAGGCTTCTGCAAGATTCCTCTTCTATATTTCAATTTAAAAAAAAATGTTCTAGTCATCAAGTCAATTTCCTGTAGTTTCGGAAATATGTTATGTTACTAGTGTGTAGATGAAGTAGTGTAAGTATCATATTAGAGGTAAACCCTAAACACATACAAATTAATGATAATAATTCCTGACAAAACAGTGAATATGTTATGAATGTGTTAAAATACCAATCTTTATATTCTATCTACCACATGATGACTACGTACTGGGTAATCAACTTTTGTGCAGAAAACATACCAGACATTCAAACATGTTAGAAGGTCCTGCTAAATACCTTTATATATATTTAGAAGGTCCTGCCATAAGCCAAGGTCTATAAATAATACAGGTCATGATGTATTGCAAAATCGACATTATGTGGGGTCTTTATGGAGATACATTTGTCACATTCCAATCTGCTCACCAATTTTCAAATTTAGGTGTTATTATTATAGATTGAAGAACATGATGTGTTATTTTGTTAAATTGTTCAAAGATTATTGCTTGGCTTTGAATTGTAAAATAAATTCTCCCCACAGAATAATAACATTTAAATTCCAACTAAGAACTGAATTGTTGATTTTTAGATTGGGAACTTCAACCTCTTTTTGAGGTTTGCCTTTTGTCCCAATGCCTTATGAATCATAACAAGTTACAAGAATAAGAACAAATTGTAATAATAAAAAAATGAACTATTGAACCATTTATTATTTTAATTCCATTATTAAAAAATAAGGTGTGGTGCACTCACACAACTTTCCTTGCCGTTATGAAAATTTATCACCTGACGCTAGTGTTCCCGCGAATCTCAAGTCTACTATTCAAAGATCCAAGCCAGCTGATGACAGGACAATAAGGCTGGAGACACACGAAGTTTGCTATCTCTTCTTAGTAAATGATTTAATAGAATCAACAGTTGCAAACAGTTTGTAATTGAAATAATAACATTTTCTCGAATTTCGAGCTTATTTTCAATTTAAGGTGAAAATGTTACTGAACATTAATTGAAGAGATTTTCATGCTCAATCTTTTCCAGTTGAAATTTTTTGTTTAAATTGTATCTAAAGCCTGATAATTGGGAATCTAACATCAAACTTTGCATAGATGGGGCGGAGCTCCTGGAATTTTTACAGATATGGGACTTGTGGCAGTTGATAGAGCTTATCAATGACTATTTTAGCCATTTCCACCATTTTATCCGCCATCTTGAATTACATCAGATCGAAATTGTTCGTGTCGGATCCTTATATTGTAAGGACCTTAATTTCCAAATTTCAAGTCATTCCGTTAATTGGGAGATGAGATATAGTGTACACAGACGCACATACACTCATACACACACACACACACACACACACACACACACACACACACACACACACACCACACACACACCACACCAAATACCCAAAAACCACTTTTTTGGACTCAGAGGACCTTGAAACGTATAGAAATTTGGAAATTGGGGTACCTTAATTTTTTCGGAAAGCAATACTTTCCTTACCTATGGTAATAGGGCAAGGAAAGTAAAAATCGAAAACCTGAATATACATATTATCTGAACCAGAATATTGTTTTTAAAAAGCATAATGCATGATTTTGTTATGAGCAGATTTGAATATTTAAAATGTACCGCCATAAAGACCCCACATAATGGCCGCTCCATAAGCAACACGAGTGTCATGACCTGTATTTATAGACCTTGCCATAAGCTAACTGTAATAGCGCTCCAAGCAGATAATCTGTGTAACTTAAAGTTCATAGCCTCACTTTTTCTACCAAATATGGCCAAAACTAATATGGCTGCCGTTTTAACAGAGTTAGCGGACTTAAACCTGGGCTATCTGCTATCTCGTCTGCTAATTTTTTTCTAACGTACTACTATAGCATTGAGTTAACACAGACTTAGCAAATAGTAGGAGTTAGCGAATAGCTCAACTTAGCCAGCTAACTCCAACATTGTGAATACCCCTAATGATTGTAAATTATTTTGATTTGATACCTGAGGAGTCGTTTGCTTCAGCCTGGCTAGAAGTACTTCTTGGTGAACTTTCATTGATTCCCTCACTTCGCAAACCATATCTACAAATAAAATGAAAAAATTCAATTTCATAATAAAGATTAGATTTCTCAAATACAATAATAGCTTGAGATTGTCACAAACCCTCATCAATTAATATATTATAAAAGCAAGAGGTCAAAAAGCAGTAACCTTAACACACTCTGTGTAGAATAGTTGCTCAGTAGCCTACAATTCCTATCAATTCAATGAATAATATTCCAAGTACTTTTTCAATGCAATCTATTGCACAATGATTTTGTACTACATCCAATCTTCGGTTCATTATTTCTTTGCTTGAGAGGGTGGAAATTTAGAATCTACTATGAATTTTCATTTTTACGTTTTGTTTTGTAAATAACATTTTCAACCACCCAAAAAAAACCCCACCCCTCAGCACAGGGGGTAGGAGTGAAGAATATCCTTAAATAAGCTGCGGTGTCAAGAATTGTGTTACAAACTTTTAACAAATTTTTAAAATGTAAAAATTCAGGGCTACTTTCTTTTATTTATAAAATAGAATAATAGTACCCTTTAAAATTAATAAAATAATAAAACAAGAATACAAATTGTAACGTAACTACTAGTTTTTTTAACAAATTGTTGTTATTTCTATTTGATGCTCATTATCGTTGCTTCATTTTTAGCCTACTCATAGTTGGACAAGAGCAAATAATTCGAATAATGATCTGAACAGCGGGTCATATCCACCAAACGTCCTGTGATCGGTGCGGCCGATCGTCAATTGTTGAAGACGAAGATATCAGTAGCATGGCCACCTCACTTGAGTATCGCTTCTATTAGTTGTGTAGCGTTATTCGTTTTTGAGAGCAAAGGCAATAGTTCAGTATACATCTACTGAATTTTTCAAGTTTACGCAGAAAAAGTTTTGAATAATGATGCTGTGCGTGGATGGTGTCGGAAAATTAAAGACGTTTATTTATTTATTTATACATTAATAGATACAATCATTCTCAACTATGAATGATTGGGAAAGGAACAACAGGCTTAAAGCCCAAAACTGTTCCTTTCCCAAATTTAGATAGAAATTGTCCAAAAATAGGTTATGTTTACACTACACGTTTTTTGTCCAATTTTGAGTCCAAAATATTTATAAACTAGGAATTTAGAATTTAGGAAAGTTGAAAACCAAATTAAATAATAATAATTCACTAAATCATCACTAATAACTAAAAATACTGTATTAATAATTGAAAATTTCAAAACGCGAAAATAAACTCAAACGTACTCCTAAAACAACAGCTGTTCAACGTTAGTTGAAATGACTCCCGGAAACGTTGTGAAGCGGTGTCATCCGGATAGTAATTAGAGATGTGTCGTTCGGTCATGACCCGTTCAGATTGAACGGAACAGTAAGGTGAACAAGTGATCCGGATCACACTTATTCAAAAGACTCGTTCATTTTGATTATTTCACTCAATAATTTCCGAAATAATAAACACAGAAAAAGAGCCATAGAGGCATGGCTGAACTTATTATGGCTGAGTTATTTCCAATCGTTGACTTTTATATAATTATCAATTTCATATTATAAATTACCTACATTTTTGAACACGTCATACGCTAAATTCAAGTTTATATATTACATCCCTGATTAAGCTGATTTACAACTAACACTGGCGCACAAGGAATCTTCCTTTTGCCGGTGTTTTTGCCCCACCTACTGTACTTCATAAATAAGGATATCATTTCGTTATTAAATAAATTAACATCTCCTTAATTTTTCTGTATGTATCTTTGTTTAAGTGCAGTAGCATATACTTATTTTTATTTTTTGTAAAGCTTTTTTGTATTTTGTTTTTAGCCAATAAATTCATTCATCCATTCATTCAATTGCTTGTTTATAGGAAAGCTGACAGTCAATTGAACGGGTCGCGGCAGTGAACATATATGGCAGTCAGCATATACTTATTTTTATTTTTTGTAAAGCTTTTTTGTATTTTGTTTTTAGCCAATAAATTCATTCATCCATTCATTCAATTGCTTGTTTAAATAGGAAAGCTGACAGTCAATTGAACGGGTCGCGGCAGTGAACGAGACCGATTAACCCGTATCAGTAAATTGATCCGAACCACTTCCCATCTCTAATAGTGATCATAATAGTGGTAGTGATCACGTCATCACTATCCTGATGCAACCAAACAGCTTATTCAGCAAATCAAATGGAGTAATTTCAATGACCTGTCATAAAAACCTGACTTGGCCACTAGTAACTAATCCCTAAACTCAATACATGACTTACTAAACTAACGAACAGCTATTAAACAACGTCATTGGATGCACGTTTGTGCAAGTGCACGCGAGGCAATGCATGACCCCGCGTGCAGATGGGAAACAACAAAATCTGGAAAGAGTCATGGAAATACTCACTGACTCACTGAACGCGCTGGTGGCGTTCAGTGTGAGCAGCGACAAACAAGTGTCAACGTGTTTCTATGATTCTTTCCAGATTTTTATCTCATCTGTACGCGTGGTCATGCATGGTCTTGCGTGCACTTGCAAAATCGTGCATCCAATGTGATCATACTCTTAACCCACTAAACTCATTTGGCGGCAACATTTCATGAACAGGATTCCAGTAGATAGTCTGACTGGTATGATAAATTCTCACGACGATTATATTGAAGAATATGACGTGTATGTAAGTTCAAGTGATAAAATTATTCTTTTATACATTCATCTTTCATATATGACCAATCGGAGGTTAAAAACCTATCGTATATCAGATATACCGGCATAACTAGAATCACAGCTGTGTATTCAAGAAGGTGGTGAAAACGGAGAACTGACAACAATGCTCTCCAATAAAATCCACTGACATTAAATGAGAATTTTACTATAGCTGTACCTTCTGAACGGGACAATGCGTATCCTTTTCACTGTTCTACAATTCCTAACATTTCCAATGAAATCCACTGACTTTTAAGGCTGTGCAAATGCTAAAAATAAACTTTCTACTAGTGATATTTTTAAAGTTTTTCGATTTGTATATTATCAAGCTATCAAAGTGAAAAAGTTTTCTCAGGAAATTTTTTTCCGATCATAACTTTTTGAGATATGAGCGCCTCAAATTCGCTAAGATATAAATCCATGAGATTTAGAGGATGAATTATTCATGGTATTGTTGATCTAGTAAAATAAAAATTTTCTGAAAATATCAATTTCTTTGAATAACTTTTTCAAAGTTATAATTTACCAAAAATAACTCAACTGAAAGTTATTTTTGGTCTTTTTTTAGTAAATAGAATAACTTTCTCAAAAATTGATATTTCCAGAAAATGTTTGATTTACTAGATCAACAATACCATGAAGAATATATCCTCTAAATCTCATAGATTTATCTCTTAAGGACTCGCCACACCAAGCTCGCCAGTACCGCTGGTGGTAGTTTTCTCGGCTGAACACGCCACACCGAAAAACGTCCGCTAGCGGTAGTCTCCGAGTAGTGAGTCTAGTAGTGGGGGGTGAGACGTACTAGTTGCGTTGTGTTGCAAGGAGGATAGGTGCGCATGCGCTACCTCTTCGAATCGCCTGCCATGTATTCAGGTTGAGCGCGCCACACTGAGCTCGCTTTGTCCGCCGTACTACCTCTCAGCGAACTTTTGTTGAATCGCCTAGCAGGCGGTCGTAGGTGGTAGTGCGCCGTACTACCGCCGCGGTAGCGAGCTGGGTGTGGCGCAATCAACCTGAATACATGGCTAGCGATTTTTAAAACTTCGCTACCGCCGCGGTAGCGAGCTTGGTGTGGCGTGCCCTTTACCGAATTTGAAATGTTCTGTACCAAAAATTTTAACTTTAGGCGCTCATATCTCAAAAAGTAATGATTGGGAAAAGAAATGTTTTCCTGAGAAAAATGTTTCATTTTAATAGCTTGATGATATAAAAATCGTAAAACTTTGAAAAATACCACCAGTAGAAAGTTTATTTTTAGCCTTTGCACAGCCTTGAATGATAATTTTACTATAGGCTGTCTGTACCTTCTGAGCGGGGCAATGCGTATACTTTTCGCTGTCCTACAATTTACAATATCCTTTTACGATTCTTAACATTTTCACAGAATCTCATCATAGAGATGGGTATGGCAGGACACTTACCGGAAACCATGCCGGGCTCATAGCTGGGACGCGACTCCTTCCAAGCGTTCATCTCCATCTTGAGCTCTTGCAGTTCTCGCCTGGTCTCCTTCAGGTCAGCGCGCAGTCTGTGATTCTCTCTGGTGAGGCAGTTGACCCGCTCGGTGAGTGTGGCGTTGCAGTCATCACCAGTGCAGGATGCGGCGCTCTCTTCATCGTCCGAGTCAAGGCCGTTGGCGAGGCCCGGGTCACTGAAGCGCCGCTGCGACTCCGACTGACAGAGGACTGTGTTGGGCGGCAGACTGGTGTACTCGCTGTTGGTGTGAAGTGGGCCGTACTCGCGGCTGGTGTGAAGGGGGCCGTACTCGCTGTTGGTGAGAAGCGGGCCGTACTCACTGTTCGGCCGTTCGGTGTGAAGCAGGCCGTTGCAGCGGTGTGACGTCATCGCTACCGGGTGGAAAACCGGCTGATACTCCACAGAGTACATAGGACAGCCGCCGACCGCGGAATCTGACACGGCCGGGAACAGGCGTTGTTGACTGAGCGGCATCCAACAGCTGGGAGGTGGCTGAAAATTATTCATCAAAATTATCTTTATTCTTGGTTTCTTACAAGAACAACATTAACATAGTGATAGGGAGAAAATAAAAAAGATAACCTTGTGCTATTCCTCTCTCTAATTTAGATAAGGTTACATAAATAGTTCGAAATGGGTTATTTGATATGTTGTTCTTCATGGACGTTAAGCCCGCGTACAAACTTGAAGTCAGTCTTGCATGATCATACCACCTTTGACAAGACTAAACTGCGTACACACGATTCTGAAAGTAAGTTTGAACAAAACATCTGTTCCATTCATAAAAGCATTTCACAGTGGAACAGTCCCTCAGCTTATTCCTAGTTTTTCAAACCTAGTTTTTCTCTTGCCAAACTTCAAATCTACCGTCCACAGGTACAGTCTTAGGGTGTGATTGAATGTGTACATGTGCAAATGCAAGCTTGGTTATGTATGAACAAGAGTGAAGATGAGGAACAAAATATGAAAAGAGCAATAGAAACACTCACAATGAAATCGTGCACTTGCTGGTTGCGTCCAGTGTGAGCAGCTACATGCAAGTCACAAGGTGTTTCAATGGCAATTTCCAGATTTAGTTTTTCGAGTCTTTAATTCGACGTGCACTTGCACATATACGCATTTAATGTCATCACACCGACACCCTTAGTCAGATATGAATTAAAAAGTGGAATAACTTTACTCATGCCAAACTTCAAAACTACTGTCCACAATAAATAATACAACCTTATTTGTCAAATCTGGCATGATCATGAAAGACTGGCGATCAGTTTGTGAGTTAGGTTCGGGCTTTAGCAATGTATAAAATCTTGGATTATTCAAAAGTCCATAATTAAATAATGAATTTTTTCATGGGAAAAATTCTTTATTCAAATAAATAAACAAACATTTTATTTCTCTTCCAAAGACATTAATGATTAAAATATACGAATATCAATATTGTGATTATCTATTTGTGATGAGAAGGTTCCTCATATGGGCTATAAGATTTAGGCTCAGTTTCTAGGACACTCATCAAATCTAATGAAACATTAAAAAATATGTATTGAATTATGAGTTTAATGGTCCATTAGATTAAATAGGGTGTCCGATAAAATGGTTCTAAGACAATCTTGCATTTTATTGTTATTGTTTTGATATCTGTTTATTTTTTATGAGCATCATCTGAAATACTGGACTGATTAACTTGGAATTTTGCATATAGATTCTTAATTTACCAAGGATGTTTTTAGGCCTATTTTCAAGATTTCATCACGCTAAGTTTTCAGTTTGTCAAGTTTTCAATTAGATTCTCACGGAGCACAGTTTAATATTACTTATATATAATGGAACTAATTTACCGAGGATGATTTTAGGCCTAGTTTCAAGATTTCATCACGCCAAGTTTTCAGTTTGTCAAGTTTTCGATTAGACCCTTGAGGAGCACGGTTCAATATAACTTAAATACTGTATAATAGAACTGATTGCATTGAAGATTAAATTACTATAAGTTTAGGTTAGTAGGGCAATGTGACAAAGATTAGAACAGCTTTGGAAGAATTCAGAAGCGGTAAAAATGAATGATGATGCTTACCTGGAACTCACTCATCGACCTGTAGCCTGTGTTGGTAGTCGGCTGTCGCTTCACTTTTTTGGTGTGCGTCTTACGCCTGGCATGTTGTCGATTACTGCCCACGCCATTCATATCCAGACTTGACTTTGAAGTTGCAGTTGGCATGCCTGCAACGTTCTGACGGCTTCTGAAATTTACCCAAACCGTAAAATATCTCAAATTCATACTGGATCAATATTTTTACTGTTTTTCATATTTAAACTATGTTCATATAAAGTATGTAAGTACTATATTGAGATTTTTCAAATATTATCAATAGAATAAATATTTAAAGAAAAAATCTAATGAATTTTTATATTGATAACAAGATAGGAAAAAGTCAAATATGGAATCGTAGAGGAGAGAAGTTGATTAGGTGAAGGATAATGTCCTCCTCAGACTTCATAAATCAATGCCGGGTATTCTTCAGGAGTTTTAGAATCCTCAATGTGTACAGCCAGTATGTACTGAGCTCACTGATGTACATATTTCAGTTTTTGTGTTTTGAGTCTTATTAGTTTATCACAGATTGACAATGGTGTAATAACTGAAACCAGTCTTTCTAATTATCAATAAATCAGTGGTTTTTTGACAATTTCTCAGTCTTTTTCATTCAATATGTACATATTTATTGTACATGAAAAAAAACCAGGATCTGCTTCAAAGAAAAAGTATTATACATGCGTACAATACCAGACATGCTGCATCACTGGAGTTACCTCGCTGCAGACTGGTTGGAATTTGCAACCCTTGAACTTGTAACCCGCTTCCCAACACAGAATATATAATTCTTCAACAGTCTTCCCAAGGAGATACAAGACAAACCAAGCTCCAGGTTCTACAAAATTCATTGTGAAGAAGAAACTTATTGAAATACCACTCTACTTGTTGGGGGAGTCAAGGGAGGAGTCTCATTTAGCAAATCTAGCACCTCCACCCTTCACTTTTTTAAATGTATGTGACAGAAGTTTTTTGACACTGCCTATCTGGAGACCCCAGTCCTTGGCAACGACTTTTGTTTTTAATAGCTGCACAAACTGAACGCAACCTTCAAGTACAAACGTTCAGTGGGAGTGTCCGAGTGTTCCTATTGCTCTTTCTAGATTTTGTTTTTCTTCTGCACACTTGGTCCTGCTTACAATTATAGCACATGAGTATTCAATGTAATTACACATTTATCAATAGAATAAATAAATCAAGTCTGTAATAAACTTTTCTATTGACACAAAGATAAGAAATTGACAAATATGGAATCATAGAAAATAGAAGTTGATAATTCTATTACAATTAGTTTACTTTCGTTCAAGATTTCTTTACAATCTAGATTTTTATTTAGTTAAGGTCAAGGGTCTAGGTTAGATAGCTGAATGATGTAAGTACAAGCAAAATTGATTGCAAAATTAACGTATAATCGTACAGAATTCCAATGAAAGTAAAATTTGTTAAACGGATAGCAAATAAAACTTGTCATTAAACTTATTTTAAATAATAGCAATAAGGAAACATTATCAAAGATTCTAACCTGTTATCCATTTGTCAATTGGTAGCTTACAAATCCACAATGGAGAAAGCCAGCATAATTTTTACTCATAATAATATTGATATAAATCGATCCATTTTAAGACTGTCGCATAAAACTAAAATATAACGTTAACAAGAAACAGAATTAATTATTATTTGTTATTGAAAAATTGACTTTGAAGTTGAATGAAGGATGACGATGAATGAGCAATGAGTAAGAAAGTTATAGATTACGCCAAAACAGGAAACCGAAGCACTTTTAGGCTAGAGCTCTCTGCCTCTGTTGATACCTTTGATACATTATGGAGATTTTCTCAGTGTTACATCTGGAAGCAGCCACATTGAATTAATAAATTCTCCGTCGAAGAATTTGGCCATATAAATTATTTTGAGCGCATAATTACATACAACGCTACAGGTAAGAATTTCGTCATTTGAAGAAAGTAGAACTTTTTCAGATTCGACATTTTATGTAAAATATAATTTTCAAGGTTGGTTAAAACATTGCAAACTAGCAAGGAATGGAGCTATTCCTTAGCAACCACTGGAGCTGCGTCCTTGGAGTCATCACGGCTAGAGCACAAAACCTATAAATTCATTAGAGATTAAATATAAATTGAAAGAGCAATATATAGCAAGCATTTCTAATATCTTTTTGTGTAGTTGAGAAGTTGCTGTCATAATGTTTATGCAATATAAAAATCCAATAAATCATATTGGATTCGATCTAATAATTCATAGGTTATATATGTGCAGCTTTAGCCACGCGTTTCATGTAATTGCTAAGGAATTGCTCCTTTAAATTCTAAAGATTGGCCTTTGTGACCCAACCTAACCAATTTCAAGATATCAGGCAAGTTATTATAAATTGTTTCGATGAAGAGTCATATATGCTCAATCTATCCACAATTTGCAGATTTCAAAGATGTATGTACATCAACCAATCGCCTTTTTGCTGGTAGAGTAGCTTTTAAAGGTGAGGACTGATAGTCCAGTCACTATATACATTGGTGAATGCAATTTATATTGTAGTTCTGATTTTTTAATATATTATTTGGGTACATAAGAGAAGTCCAGAACTAATTTCTTCATGCAAAATTCCTTGTGCTAGATACAGAGTGGCCCAAAAACCTCGTATTTCCGGCTCATTTTCCAGTTTTCAGCTATTTCTGCCAAATCTCATGATTGGACAGAAAAATTTGCTCTTGCTTTTTTTCTAGATTATAAAATTCTGAATAGAATGAGATCATTCGGAACTCTCTATCTCCAATGAGTACTGGGTTATGATTTTTTATGATGCATGATTTTGAACCGCCTTGACGAACCAAGAAGATTGAAGTGTAGTACAATGAAATTTGAGCATTGTTTCAAAAGTTATAAGTGTTTGAAATTTTTATCCTTGAGGTGTCCTTAAACGCACCTCTACACTAGGAAATACTGAAATGAAGTGCATCTAACAGGTGTCCCATAGGACATAATCTCATGAACTTATATCATTGTGTGAAATATCAATGTGAGGACAATATAGTTGGTGATGATGGATGAAGCTGAAAATTAGGTGTTTTTCACAATATAAGGATCATTATTGTCAGGTGTAACTGGAAATCAATATGAGATAGAGCACTCTACCTGATCTCAGATTGTAGAGCACAAAAATACGCCCAGAGGGATTCTGAATTATACATCTAAATGATAACAATCAAAAGATATTGTTGATCAAAAACTCAAATTCATCAAAATTGATTTTTTCTTGAAATTTCGCTCATTTTTGAAAAATCATAACTCAATACTCATTGGAAATAGAGAGTTCCGAATGATCTCATTCTATTCAGAATTTTATACTCTAGAAAAAAAGCAAGAGCAAAATATTTTTCTGTCCGATCACAAGATTTGGCAGAAATAGCTGAAAACTGGAAAATGAGCCGAAAGTACGAGGTTTTTGGGCCACTCTGTATCTAGCACAAGGAAATTTTGTATGAAGAAATTGGTTCTGGACTTCTCTTATTTACCCGAATAATATATTGAAAAATCAGAACTACAATATAAATTTATTGCATGCACACCCCCTTTTTTATGTCTATATTGACTGGACTATGAGCTTATTCTGCTGAATGAATACTCTTTTGGCCGGGAAGTGAGAATTTGCTCTCTTTGCAATATAAAGGGAGCGAGGATGATGTACCACACTGCCAGATGCCTTGTCCTTGCTGAGATCCAAAGAAGGCACTTTGAGAAAAGTTTTCTGCATGTCTGGAGAGGAGCTGCTGCGGCTGTAATATCTGAATTGATACGGGACTGGAAGGCAGTGAGCCGCTATGGCAAGGGTGCCTGGCAGTAGAGATACTTCCTGGTTCAGCTATTCAATTTGAACTCCTATAAAAGCTTAATTTATTATTATATATTTTGTTGTATTCTTATTCACGAATCAACTCCCCCAGACGGCACTTTTGTGATGGGGTAAAAATGCCTACAATGATTTGCTTTGTATACCGTTTCTATGGAATAATTAAATTAAGGCCATTTATTATTCTATTTTAATAAACTGTACATTATTCATACATTTTAAGACTCCTGTGTGTACTGGAGTACTCCAGATGTTTTTTGTGTGTGTGCTTTTTGTTAGCTTAACTGCATGATTATAAAATTCTCATTATCTTCTTCAAAACTATTTCTGAGTATGCTAACATCGCATCAATTTCTTGTCACTTCAGCCATACCGTCAATAGATGTTTAAACGCAAAGGTGTGCGACTTTTGGTTCTAACTATTATATAAATTGTTTTTTATTTCTTTCTCATTCCATTTTTATGATATACAATTGACTATTCAAGAAGTATTCTTTTGAACGAAAAGTAAAGGGATATGCAAGCAGAACAGTACCGGTACAGTACCTTACACATGAGGTGTAACTGAGGTCCAGTACCGTACTATTGAATAAACAACAACATATAGAATATAGAAAAATGTCTTTATTGATAAATTGTACATGAATAAATAAACAATAACTATAAACATCTATTTACTACAACTAATATCAATAGGCTACATCTGCATTATTTACCCATCAAGTTTTCTATAATAATAGGTTCTAACTACCTATTTGGTGGTCTACTGGTACATTTAGAATACATTTACAAAATTAATGCTAATCAAATAGCTTTTAACTAACAAATATCTACTGATCCACCGAGTATTGAGGAGAAAAATAAAAATTATCTATCATTGCAAGGCATTTGTTTGTTTTTTTTGCAAGGCATTCAATTTTTCCCAAGTAACTATGTATTTTTCAAACAAGCTTCCAATATAGGCCTACATAAATAACAGCAAAACCAGAATCAATCTAGGAAATCAGAATCAATTTTCATTTTTTTATGAAGTCATTGTTGACATGTAAGAGACTTGAAGCAAACCTTAAATTTGTCATCCATCCAAAACTTACATGAGTCCTCACCAACTCTGTTCCCCACTTGAAAAAATATTTGGGCTGTCCAAAGGTGGGCAGATGGTCATGGCTTTGTTTTAGACAGAATATCTGGATTATTAATAAACAGCTATATTATAAAAATAGATACTCATTAAATAAGTCTCCCAGATATAGCAAAGTAACTTATAGGCTATAAGAAGTTTCCGGAGTAGTTGTGAGGGTGATATTGTGGTAGTTATCTATATACAACCACCATCTAGTATTTTTATTCAGTCACTTATGAATAATCTGATTAAAAGCTTCCATCCAAGTAGATATCAGAAACAATGCACTGTTTTTCCTCTCCTTTATGTCTGTAGTCCAATCCTTGATTCGTTCTCTCACAAAAGTCTGACCTAACAAATTATTCAAATTGTTGACTTGTTGAAAACCAATGGGCTAATCCGATTCATAACCTCTGTCAACCGTTCATCAGAGCTAATAGTGAGGTCCACGTTATAATGACAGTATTTGAGTAACTTTGATGTTGCTATCCTTGTCTATCATTCGATAAAGCAGGTAGTACTATCCTTTTCTAGCTCCGCAACGATGCCTAATGTGTTTTTGACAATGTAGAAATATAATTAATTAAGGCAGAGAATAGGCAACGCTGTTCTTCTATCTTTATCCACTGCCATTATAACGTGGACCTCAGTAAACAATATCATGAAGATATATGTTAGACGCTTCATGGCATAAGCAATACACATCATCGTATATGCGATTCATCAAGACACTTTTACTGTACATTTGGTTAAACATATTGTTCAACTTTGAATAAGCAACACTAGTGATCAGATCAGTCACTACAGTCGGTCGGTCTTTTACTCTGTCAAAACGAAACATCTTGCTATTCTATTCAAACGTCAACTGACCAAAATTGGTTGGAACTACTGTACTTTTATACTTTGCTCAAATTAACTTCCGACTTGGATTGGACATGCGCAGCAGAGAAGGCACACAGTGGCAGGGATACAACGGCTGCTATGTTGCCGTTGTGTATCGGCCAGCATTTTCTAATTTCCAGTTTAGTATTCAAGCACCCATGTTGAACTTAGGAAGTTTCCTCTCTGCGATCACAGTCTCTACCGACTCTATTCGACAAATTGACAACTACGCTTTCACCTTTGACTCGATCAATCACTGCAATTGGCTTATGATCTCCCTCCATTTCTCTGCGCCGCAAATTCCTCCAAGTCTGAAGAAGATTCCACTATAGTTGGGTCCACGTTATAATTGCAGTGGATAAAGATAGAAGAATAGCGATGCCGATTCTCTTCATTAATTAATTATATTTCTAAAATGTCGAAAACATAATTGGCATCGTTGTGGACCTAGAAAAGGATAGTACCACCGGCTTTGTCGAATGATAGACAAGGATAGCAAAACCAAAGTTGATCAAATACTGTCATTATAACATGGACCTCACTATATGGATGGGTATCGCTACATCGATGTTTCAACATCAAACAATTTTTTTCACTTATCGATGTTGAGGGGAAAAACATTGATGTTTTGTCTTTCGATATCCATCCCTAGTTCCACACACACACAATCATAATAATATTATACTAAAAATCTTTATACTAAAGATGTTGGGTAAAAGTCATACAAGAAAGGCGTTTTTTGGTTTGCTTTATTTAAACATGACATGTATACTACAAACAAAATATATATATAAAAAATAACATGAAAATGAATAAATGGAATAATACATATACTTTGATGAAATAGTAGAGTGATATAATATATAGGCCTACCGTATATGTATATATTTTGATAAGAGCAGAGTAATATTATATATACTTCAATGAAAGAGTAGATTGTTAAACATTATCGGTTCATTGAAAGTAAATGTATAAATTCACATTTTGTATTCTGATATTATTTTTGCACCAGATGCTCACACTTTGGCTTTCGTTGAAAGACACCACACTCATCTGACACAGCATATGGTAGTGCTCATCGTAATAATAATAATATATACATTCATATATATATTTTTTTATATAATTATATATACATTTTATCTTGATTTGAGTTCGAATGATGTCTTTTTCAATGATTCAAACAGATTTCTCTTGGTTACAATTGGCTTTGTCAATGATCGGTTGGCTGAACTACGAGCCTTGTTGTTTGACAATATTGTGTTGGATTTGATTTTAGATCGTTCAACATGATTTTCAACCAATCCACCAGCCAGCTCACACTTATTTCATCATCAGTTTTACTTGATAGCTTCTCATGTACAGCGACTCTGAATTTACTAGTTTGCAAAACACAACCGATTTTATCAAACTCTCATATTTAATATTGTTCTAATAGTGCTGATGATGACGACGACTGTGTCAATGGATCACTTTTCAATTTGGCTCTAATGTACGCGTGTCGTTCAATGTAATGGAGTGTGTTCTCATCGTTCTCATACAGACGACTCATTGCTGTTATATCGTGAATTGTATTCATGTCGTTGGTGTTTGTAAATCGAGAATTTTTTCAGTTTTAAAATTGAGTATACTCAGTCGAGCTTCGGCCCGTATGAACTCATTCAACCAAACTGCAGCATCGTAACCGTCCAGACATGATAAAGCGAGCAAAATGAATTTATAATCCATTAGCACATTCATACAGTTTTGACTTGTCAATTCGAAACTGTACATAGTATGTGATAGTGGCGTCAATATGATTGGTGCAATCTTGAAATGCGTCAAACCATCTATAATTGTACTACGGTACATTTCTTTTTCAGCTTTGGTTTTTGCATGTAGAAAATTCACAGCCGGTTCGGCTAGATGATAGCACACCTTCACGTTTGTTGTCGTGTCGTATAAAAGGTAGTTTTTGAATTTCTCCTCAAGCAATTGAACTGGTAGAATTGATGTGTCGTCAGTATAATTGCACAATTCTTCAAAATTCACAATTGCCGAAATCAAGTGTGGTATTGGCTTTGGTAAGCTGACACGAGTAATTTGTTGTGGATCGGTAACACGAGATATTGCCACATACAAACCCTGGTACGTAGTTTTGTCCAAGTTCATGTGCACAGGACCGGTGATTGTACGCCCCTGACACATGTGTATAGACATCAAATTCACAGGATAGATAGGGAAATTAAGAAGTACACCCACACCGTTGTTGCCAAGCAGATATTGTCGGTGCAAGTCAAAAGTCACATCATTGGTTGATTTTCTGAATACAAGTACAGTATCGTTGTTGTGACACCAACGCATTGTCAGTGATTTGATTCTGTGCTCGTCAATGTGTTGGCCAGGAGATATTGGTCCATCACAATTTATAGACATGAGCTCAGCTTCGTTCATTTCTGAATATTTATACAGAAAATATCTACCATTCAATATCAACGGTATGTACGGCAGACATTTTTTAGGCCCATTTGTCTCTTGATATTGATACAAAATGTTCGGTACATACAGCCCGTTGGCTGTTGATTGACCATTGACACGACTCAGATTTTGTTCACGCACATTCGAAGCATCAATGTAATAGAACGAGACGGGCGCTTGTGCTGTATTCACCACCAACATGTGCATTATATTCGACAATTTTCGATGTTCTGCAGCCAAATGGATATCATTTATCGATTGTGTACCCATTACATTGCGGTACAACACCAAAGCCACCAATGCAAATCCAAAATCAGTCACACGGTCGTCCGACGAATACTTTGACATGTAATTTACAAATTCATTGTAATTGCTATTGATGCATCGTTCATTTTTCGTCAAATTGAATGTAGCCTCAGCAAATCTATACACAATATCGTAGGCCGAATTGTATGAACTGAGTTGTGTACATTCTGTAACTTATTTTGATCACCACACACAACTACACCAACACGATTGTACTTTAAACACACAGCAAAACAAACAGCATTGGTTTTGGTATAACTGTGTATATTCGTCTATAATCACAAGACTGTTGTGGAAATTTGCTGGCAATTTTGCTCGCCTCAACAAACCTTCGAGACACATTGCAAACTCCAATGTACTCATTTTTGCTGTAAGCTGCTTTTCAAAGACTGTATAATCAGGAAAAGATTTGATTTGAAATAGCGACATGAAAAAGCTGGCAAGTGTCATGTGTGCGCTGCCTGCCTGAACTTCATCAAGAGATCATGTTTATAGATTAGAACATGTACTGGATAGTTGTTTCGCAAGGAATAGGCTACAGTCAACATTGTAAAAGTCTTGCCTGTTCCCGGTCCGGCTTGAATCAGTGTGCATTTCTGCAAATTATTAATCACATAGTCGTGAACCACCTTTTGTTGTGGATTCAGGTTTTGTGGCGCATAAAGATCACACTGTTTGTCCAATTCCAAATCGTGATGGATAATATTGTGCAGTTTCTTTTGGCGTTTCTTCACTGGAAGATGTGCTACTTCACATGTCGATGTGTACGGTATGTCTGCGAGTTCAATATCACGGAAATTGTAGTTTATAAAATTTCGAGTAATATTGGCACTTTGATCAGTAATTATACTGTCATCATCGTTCACAAGACCGGCATAACTAATAGAATCCATATTCAAAATAATAAAAAAATCATTCAACAATAAATTGATCTATATTCACTAATGGTCATATTGGGACAAAGTTCCAACAATGACTTGTAACTAATATCTGGTTTCACTTTATGTTTATGGAGCAAGTTAGTGTGTTTCACTTGAACGCTTTCCAACAGTTGAAGTAACGACTCACTATAATATAGAATTTGTGTGTTTGCAGCACACGTATAAAATGTTGTGACTGTATCGTTGTGTGCGTCCGTATTTATAAATGTGGAAGTATATTTCTGACTATTGTTTTTCAATTGTTCGTCGTGTTCTGCCAATTTTATTGCTGATGGTTGGATAGGCTTTAGAATTGTACCGTCGTTCAAGTACAAGTACTCTGGTGAGATTCTGCGTACCGTTTCGCGAAAATCTTGTACTGGTAAATGTCGACTTCTGATTGGGTACACACCACACTCACTACGCCATGCCTTGATCAATTCACCGCATGCGTTTGCCTCAATTAATAAAAAACCCGATCCATATTTGCAGGGCCGCCCAAAGGGCAGGGCGCCCCGGGCGCCGCGGTCGTATAATGATTACCGCCCCGACATTATCGGTTCAAGTACCTTTATTTCACCTTCACGTTTAAAGTCTTGAACTATTTTCTTATCAATCCATTTCTATGTATAACTCGTTACTTATATGAGTAGTGTGAATTGTGGCATAAACAATAAAAACTTGACGTTCACTGACTAAACTTTGGTAACTACAGTCACTCTAAGCATAGGCGTATATTTTTCCAGTTATTGAGTGATCCTGTGCGCGCCCAGTGCTCCTGCAACCTGCAAGTCGTCATTGGTCGCTCCATTGTTCCAAGCTGGATGATAAAACTTCTCATTTTATACTCTTTAACCTTGTATTCTGCAGGCTAAAACCTATTTAATTTTAAATTTTCGTTGATATTCCTGAATTGAAAATAAATTGAATCTTTTTCAATTTGAAGAGATATGTGGCGTTACTTTTAAATACTACCTCACCGCGCTATACTGGTGGGAGGGGGGCGCATATCAAAATCTCGCCCCGGACGCCTATTAACCTCGGGGCGGCCCTGTAAAAAGTTACAGAATTGTAATAGCATGCCTCAAGGAATAAGAGATGCTAAATTTTGTAAGAAAAATGTTGATAGCCAAGATGAAAATTAAAATTTAAGCTCATCATTATATTTTTCCTTTGTAACTCTATTCATTCCAGAAGATGTAGGTGAGTAAGAGTACTAGAGACACTACCGGTATAAATCAACAATAAAATTATAAAATTATTAGAGTTTACATTTGTTTTGATCAGGAATTTTGTGGAACTTTTCCATAATATTGGATGAACAGATACTGAACGGTTGTTGTGTTGTATAAACCCTATTTTATTTTTTTGTATTGTGTTGACTGGCCTATATGTTAAATTGTGATATTCTATTGAGGGTAATAAAAATTCTATTCTATTGTTAATTCCACATTATTCAAATAATTTTTTATATTTAATATTTATTTTATAAATATATAATATTTATGTTTCTCTGTTCTCTAACTAAATTCTCAGTTACACCTACTTGAAAAGGTTAAAACAAAAGTATTCTAAGTAAACTATATCAAACTTTATACTTTCCTTCTAATGGTAAGAAGAAGTACCATCGCATTGTGCAAGCAATTTGGATTATGAGAATAAGAATAGGTACTTTTATTTCATTAAGGCAATATACAATGCAATAGGAAACGTCAATAAATATAATGAAAAATCAATAAACATCAATAATCATTGATTGCAGATCAAATTCACTCGATTATTCCATACCACAGAAAAAAAGAATAATTTCTTTTTTGAACACTACATACGCTAAATTCAAGCAAATACGCTTTTTTATAAATTACTCTGATTAAGCTGATTTTACAACTCACACTGGCGCACAAGGAATCTTCCTTTTGCCGGTGTTTTTGCTTCACCTACTGTATACATGTGAACATAGATTAAATCTTCATTTAATCGTTAAATTATCTTTAATATTATGAATAAGGTTATCATTTCGTTATTATTTTTAATTGAATAAATTAACAGTTCCTTAATTTTTATGTATGTATTTTAGTTATAAGTGCAGTAGCTTATAATATTTAAGCTATTGCACTTATAATAAATAAATATTATTTATTTTTTGTAAATCTTTTTTGTATTTTGTTTTTGGCAAATAAATAAATTTAAATTTTTTATTTGTTCTCTCCTTCGTGTCCATACATATGTGAGCATAAACATTTCTAGGTTTTTACCTATAAGCATTACCGTTCTGCTTGATTACTGTATAATACTTCATAGATATTTCTAAAGACCTTGCACTATACAAAACCCAGGTACAGTATTGTTGTTCTAAGTAGATGACAGCAAATTATTAATAGCATGAATAATTTTTGAATTTTTCAATAAAGCATTTTTGCATTAAACAAGTTAATAATGCATTTTGAACCCAATAGTCAGTTGAACAATTTAATTACCGAAACCAACGTGCGTCATAATTTTCTTAATTACGGTACCGGGTACTCTAATTAAAATTGGTTAAATTAAGTATGATTAATCCTGATAAATACTAGCAGTTAATCAAACAGCAGCAAGCGGTTATTAAGCAAACAAGCGCTGATGTAGGCCTACATCAAACAAATTCAAAATCTTACATTTTTTAATGACGAGAAAGCCCATCAGTTATTCTTTCCTGTCATTCTTGTCTGCTTCTTTTTCCGCTCACCAGAATCTTTGACAAATGAAAGAAAAATAATGAGAAACTTATCACAACTTGCTAAAAATGTACCTTATATTATGAACACAATAAATAAGGATCTAAAAAAACGAAAATACTAAAACTGTTGTTTTTAATCGGTAGTTTTGATAATGTTTTACTAGCTATTGATTAACTAATTAGTCTCATGCAAGGTTGCACAATAAATCTCAGTGAAGACATTATCTGAGCATGGTCAAATCAGGTATGGTTTACAACTAGAGCTCTGGAGCATATTATGATTTCTATGGTAATGGTTAATATCGATAATTCCAGTGCACACATGTATTGACCGAGCTTTTAGTCCAGTCACTATATACATTGGTGCATGCAATTTATATTGTGATTCTGATTTTTTATATTTTTTAATATATTATTTGGGTACATAAGAGAAGTCCAGAACCAATTTCTTCATGCAAAATTTCCTTGTGCTAGATACAGAATGGCCCAAAAACCTCGTAATTTCGGCTATTTTCCAGTTTTCAGCTATTTCAGCTAAATCTCGTAATCGGACAGAAAAATTTTCTCTCGCCTTTTTTTAGATTATAAAATTCTGAATAAAATGAGATCATTCGGAACTCTCTATCTCCAATGAGTACTGAGTTATGATTTTTCAAAAATGAGTGAAATTTGATGCATGATTTTGAACCGCCTTGGCGAGTCAAGAAGAATGAAGTGTAGTACGATGAAATCTGAGCATTATGTCAAAAGTTGTAAGTGTTTGAAATTTTGATCCTTGAGGTGTCCTTAAGCGCGCCTCTCTACTAGGAAATACTGAAATGAAGTGCATCTGGTGATTCTCATAGAACATAATCTCATGAACTTATGTCATTGTGCGAAATATCAATGTGAGGACAATGTAGTTGCTGATGATGGTTAAAGCTGAAAATTATGTGTTTTTCACAATATTCAAGGATCATCGTTGTCAGGTGTACCTGGAAATCTATATGAGATAGAGCGCTCTACCTGATCTCAGATTGTACAGCAAAAAAATACGCCCAGAGGGATTTCGAATTATACATCTAAATGGTAACAATCAAAAGATATTGTTGATCAATAACTAAAATTCTTCAAAATTGATTTTTTCTTCAAATATCACTCATTTTTGAAAAATCATAGCTCAGTGCTCATTGGAGATAGAGAGTTCCGAATGATCTCATTTTATTAAGAATTTCATAATCTAAAAAAAAGGCGAGAGACAATTTTTCTGTCCGATTACGAGATTTGGCAGAAATAGCTGAAAACTGGAAAATGAGCCGAAATTACGAGGTTTTTGGGCCATTCTGTATCTAGCACAAGGAAATTTTGCATGAAGAAATTGGTTCTGGACTTCTCTTATGTACCCAAATAATATATTTAAAGATCAGAACTACAATATAAATTGCAAGCACACCCCCTTTTTTATGTCTATAAGTTATTGACTGGACTATTTTGGGTAAACCTAAGGTTATTCGACTTAATTATGATTTGAAGTGTGGATGAAACAATTTGAAACTTGAGCGGCCACCTGCCGAAATAGCGGAGGTCACATTTTATAAAATTGCAGCTTCTACTAATTTCTAATCAAGCCACGGATCTGTAATAGTCCAGGCGAAGAATGCTGAAAACATGATTAGGTATGGTTCAAAATAGTTGCATCTTTTCGCTTACACTTTTACCATCTTTGAAACAATGCGTTCTATCGACATGACTAAACATAAAAAATTAAACATGATAAATTGCCTTCAAGTTTTGTCCAATAGTAGAGCTCTGAAATATCTCTAATAGTTTTCAAGACATCCTGTCTTTATAGTGTAACATTTTCGAAGAAATAGTTTTTCATCCAACCAACATTGCAACTCTGCTCGTTCAGGGCTCATAACTTTGCAATTATTAATCGAAAAACTAAATGCTAATCATCGGGTTGTGAAGCGTGTAGTTTCTCTCATAGAATTTATTACGGTATTTCATGGTTTCCTTCAATCAATTCTTATAGCAGCTCTAGTGTCAAATGTGATAGAAATCTTCAATTTCACAACAGGTGTCAAGTGATCTACCTATAATATTGTTGCAAAACTTAAGATTCCACACTAATCACCAGAATTGCTGTCAAGGGAAATCAACAATAGAATCCACCAATTGTAATTGATTTTTTTTTTTAATTAGAATAAAAAATTTCGATAGCAGAAAGCGAACTATCCAAATTTTTTGGTTAACATCTAAGGGAGTCTGTGCTATTCTGCTATTATATAGTTGTGTCACTTCTACATAGTTGTGCCATATATAATTATGTGCATTTTTTGCAACACAGCTAAGTATAGCTGCCCTCCCCATTGACCGCCAGACTTCAACATTGATAAAGACTCCAGATGCAAAAAAATAGTCAAGTTATTGCTAATTTTTGACGAGCAAGAATTGCAACTCTGACTGTATGGCCCCAACTATAGCCTAACGGGCGTCTAAATTTATTTCGCAGAATGCATGGCCTCTTATTATGGGGAGAGTCTATATTTCGCTCGTACCGGTTCGGTACAGTTTATTCCTACCCCATAAGAGGCAATGCATACAGCTACGATCTAAAAAGATTCAGCGCTTCTGAGACGCTCGTATAGTTGGGGCCTATCTTGACGATACAGGAATATTTTATCTTGTTTAGTAATTTTGTGTCCAATTGCAATAAGCAAATTATAGCGTTGACCCCACTAGAATAGCATTGAAATATTCCATTTCATTAATGATACACATTCATCTTTGTAGACAGGTGCTTACTCTTATGACAGTAATAATATCTCACCACCTGCTCAATTTCGTAAAAAATTATTTATGACAGTAAAAATAATCTCACCACCTGCTCAATTTCGTGAAGATTTTCTGTAAAGCTTTTTCTGTGAAGATTTTTTGATTAGAATTGGAACCGTTTTGGGCTGATAAGCCTGTGGTACTTTTCTGTAAGTTGTGTAATTCTTAATGATTGAATAAATAAATAAATAAAGCATGGTCAAAGCAAGGTTTAGTTGAAAGTCAATTAACTGTTCAGATAAGGAGTGGGTGACTTCCGGATCTGGGCATCCAAAATGCGAATACGCTGGTAGCGTGTTAGATGAATTAGGTTTTAAATTTTCTATTAATTAATCATTTTAGAATTTTGCCATAGTAGTTGTCAAAACGCCCACCTGGGCGTCCAGTTCCGGCAGATAGAGGCTTGTTTCGGGAAGGTCTCAGTTCCCCACGTGCCTATGTTGACCGTGAGGAACTGAAACAGGTGGCAAGTTGAGCCACTCAGTTCTTAGAATCTCACGACATCACTTGAAGGTTATGTTTAATTATTTTTCAAAGGTAAAAGGGTAGGTTAGGTTTTAACTTTTTAATGTCAATGTGCAGTATTGTTCAAAATATCATTTAAATAAATGATACGGTACTGTATCCATTGAAAGCGACGGAAACTTGAGGAATTTATAATTCGACTGAGACACTCTCCACAGCTGATCAACTGAAACCGTGAAGTGAATATCACCCTAAATGGGATGATTTTTCTTGACACTATTTTTCCTTTCACACTTAAAAAACCAAGTCGAGGCTCAGTTCCTAATCAATAGTTGTATACCTATAGTGATGTTAAAATTATCAAGTCAGCATCTGATCAACATCAGTTCGCTATACTTTCATAATCGTGGGCATATACAAGGAAAATCCATAAGAGTGAACTTTTCAGGAAATCAATTTCTAACATCAACCATAGATTTCATGAATATACAAAGCAGATAACGTTGCCAAATATGTTTGTGAGCTATGAAGAAATATTGTAGACAACTAGAATATTTAATTTCAACTCAACTTTGAAAATTAATTAAATTCAAATGATAGTCGGCATATATTTTCTCGACGAATAAAATATATTTGAAATAGAATTGTCAACCTGAATATCAAATCAGATAAGCTATACCGGGATGAATTGAGCCTCAACAATCTACTACCGTATAGGCAGCGGTGGAGAAGGAAACGTGACAATGTTCTCCCATAAAATCAACTGACTTTGAACGTGGATCTTACTATAGCTGTGCTATCTAAACGGGAATTTTTCGATTGTTATAGTGAAGCACGGGCTTCCGTAACTAGAGAATACGGAATATATGCAAATTTTGTTCAATCACTTTCATTCTTACTGGAATGTGTAATTGTACCTTCTGCCACCGGCCACTGGATGCCTTCTCGGGCTTCAAATGATCGAATCCGTCCATCTTCCACATTGTATGCCCCACCAAGCTCATTCGCTTGCCATTAACATAGTAATATTATGCTGCAATTTGGAAAAAAGAGGTAGAAAAGGAATGACAGCACAATTTACAATTATACAAAAAGTTTATGAAAAGAAAAGAAACAATTACAGATCGGAAACGCTCAAATCTGATTCACTGTACGCAGGACAGGATTATTGGGAACATTTATAGCATATTGTTTCGGACAGCTCCAAGCTCACCATGTTTAAATTTGGCAGTAATTACAATATTTTCAAGTATGTTATTCACAGTCATCTAGCGCCAACTTACAAATACATTACAACCATTCACAGCCCAATACATTGAAAAAGTAGTACATTACTATTAAGACTTGACATAGTCTGATAAGTAAGCTACTCAAGTTAACTAATCAGATACAGTAGAGTCTAGCTAATCTTGTCAACTGAAGGCTTGGTCCCTTGAACAATATTTCATTATTTAGGCTTCAATCTCTTCTAATCAGTGAAAGCTTATTGAAATCAATGTCTGAAGTCTAAAGTAACATATCCCAAATTCAATTAGTACCGATCGTGGTGAAATATCTCTCACCAAGTAATGGATAATATTGAAATGAATGTTGACTTTTCTTTATAAATGCCAAGTTATTCTTTCATAATAGATAAAGCAAAAACACCATCAATTTATCAGTCTTATAATATGATGAAATTTCAGTAATATGAAAATGTAAGTTCTAGAAGTGGACAAGTCAGTCTTATCAAGCCTTGATCATAGATCAATACCAGACTCTACTGTAGAAAACATAATTCTAAGTTAATAAATAAAACGAACACAAAGGATAAGCACAGAAATTGAAGTTGACAATAAATAAGGAACGTTTTGAAATCACAAGACTGTGTCCTACTTTACAATACATAGAACGACAATTTGCAAATTAAGGACTAGAAATTTCACAAGGATACTTCGGATAAGTTACTGGCTACCAGATTTACAAAGTTCCGTAAGTTATATTACATACAAAAAGGTGGATGAAAATATTGAGAACACAACATTAAGCACTTTTAGTGATAAGTAAAGCCAATCCATAAACGTATAATAAATTGAGTTAATACAATGCAGGTATTGTTTCCAAGAGTTTACAAAAATGAATGAACCTAAACAATACACATTTTCTGTTGGGAATCAATAATAGGAAAACTGAATAAGTTGCAACAACCAACACTTTGTGAAAAGCTTCAACTTGTACAGCGAAATATCCGAAAATAAAAATACTGTGAGCTATTAACAATTACCAAAGACGGAATGTGAAAAATACTGTTCCTATTGACAAAAATACATTAGTGATAAACACATAGGAATGCTTAGACTGCTTACTTTCAAAGTAATGATTCTAATGATAATCTTTACTCTACATCAATCTAAAGCTAGTATAAAGAATAGGGGTTTGAAAAATTATTTTCAAGAACAACGCGTAATTACATGGAAAGTTGTTTAAACATTATCGTTATAGTAACGCGTATATTGTGATAAGATTCAAACTGAAACTAACTAGCATGAATATAGGGATGTACCACATTATTGAAAATAGGCTATTGATTATAAAAATATACATTAATAATGGTTCAAGTAACTTCTGCTGTATTTATATAAAAATGCTCCTATTATTCAAAGTCATAACCAGCAAATGTCACCTCATATCGCTTGTGACATGGAAGACTGGCAGAAGTTCTCACGCAAATCTACAACACTAAATCGTTTTAGATAATTATATCAAGTGGGGGAGCACCTCCAATAATGTTCAACGAATTAAGTTCAAACTTCATGAGAAGAGATTCAAAAACAAGTTTCTTGTCGGGTTTCATATGAAATTGAAACTTCATTAATTGGGAGTATCGGCTATCTACATGCCATTCTTTCCAAAAATAAGAGTATTATTAGTAAAGATTAGGCTGATTAGGAAACTTGGGAAACAAATATTTTTGAATGAATCTTCTTAAATACTGGTTTGGCAGCATCTTTATAGCTCAGTCTCAAGAGATGTTCAAGTGATCGTAACTGAACCCATACTATACAGGAACTTAGAACAGCACACATAGGAGGAAGACTGACAAATAAACATAGAATACGAAAAGTAAAGGATAGATCTAACTTGCAGCACATGAAAAGGAGCACATTTTTTACTTTCTAGTAATTGTGGATACGTTTTGAAAAATTGTGCTTGAACTTATCCCCAGAACAAAGACTAAATTTGTAATTAAGGGATTTAGAACAGTTCACCCCGAGATGGAAGAGGAAGACCTATCAAATTTCAGTCTCAACAATAAAAACAGTCTACATTCAAAATATATCACATACTTCCCTACAAAATAATATTGAGTCAATATCGTGGTTCATTTCCATCCTTTTTAGAAGAGGGCCAAATAAAGATGTATAATAATAATGAATAACCTAACTAAAAAGCGAACTAAAAATAGTGTGTAACGTATCGTAAGTGATGTCATAAAAAAAGGAACTTATACCTATTAAAATACTACACCGTAACAGTTTCTGGCTTGTTATTCTCGTCGACAGCTATTTGGTTTGCATTAGCAGCCTTGTCAGTCTTAGGCTTGTCAGTCTCATCGTGTGTTTCGCCATTCACTTTCTCCTTTACGTCATCACCAACTACTGCTGGTTTCACGCATCCGTTAGTTTCCACTGCCTTCTTTTCGACAACAGTTTCACTTCCATTCACCTTCGACTCTCCGTTCTTCAGGTGATCGCTACTTTCGGTCTCCTCAAGTTTCCCATTCGTAGTTTCCTTCTCTTCAGTTTCATCCTTCTCGCCGTTAGCTTTCGTCTCCACTTCACCTTCTTTTGCGGCTGTTTCTTCGGACTTTCCATTTGCCAAATTGTCGTCAGCTTTCGCATCATCAGACTTTTCAGATAGGGTCGACTGATTGACCGACTTGTTGATGTCTGCGATTCCACTATCATCGTTCATTTCCACATTCTCGGCAACTTCCTGTTTAGCTGATTTGTCGTCTGGTGTATCAACCTTCTCTTTCTCGACCGAAGCTTCCAAAGCAGATCCATTTTCAGTTACATCCTTTGAAGCTTTTTCATCACTTGCTGGCTCTTGTTCTTCTGTTGTATTTTCAGCTGGTTTCTCATCATTAGTCTCAACCTTGTCATTTTCGGTTTTCTCAACAGTATTTTCTTCAATTTTCTTACTTTCATCGGTGACATTTTCATCCTTCACCTCTGCCTTTTCGGCTGAATCCTTGGGCTCTTCAATCTTGTCAGAGTTTTTGCTATTCTCATCAGATTTGATTGTGTCAGAGCTGGCTGTTTCGTTTGTCTGCTCTTTGTCAGCTTCTACCTCGTTACTTTTCTCAGAAACCACCTCACTCTTTTCTTCAGTTGCTTCACAGGCTTTCTTGCACACACCTCACTCTTCTCTTCAGTTGCTTCGACAGGCTTTCTTGCACACACCTCACTCTTCTCTTCAGTTGCTTCGACAGGCTTTCTTGCACACACCTCACTCTTCTCTTCAGTTGCTTCGACAGGCTTTCTTGCACACACCTCACTCTTCTCTTCAGTTGCTTCGACAGGCTTTCTTGCACACACCTCACTGTTTTCTTCAGTTGCTTCTACAGGCTTCCTTGCACACACCTCACTCTTTTCTTCAGTTGCTTCTACAGGCTTTCTTGCACACACCTCACTCTTCTCTTCAGTTGCTTCAACAGGCTTTCTTGCACACACCTGATCTTTGGCTTCAGTGTCGACCGCCTCCGAGGTGTCCATTTTCGTTTCAGCCGAGTCGTTTTCATCTTTGGTCGAGTCACCAGTTTTCTGTTCAGTCGACTCGTCGTGAGCTTCCTTCATGTCGACGTCGTCGAGAGCTTCCTTCGTGTCGACATTTACTGCGCTGTTAGTATTAGCATCGGATTCAGACACTTTACGCCGTTTGCAATTACCTTCGAAAGAGAGATCGGCGAACGAGTTGATGACCTTGAAAGCGGCTTTGGCGTCATCTGTCAGCGCCGCGTTTCCCTCGCGTGCCACCAGCACCGCCTGCATACCTGCCTCCTTTGCAGCTGCCGCTTCTGTCATAACAAAACAACAATTACCATCAATACACAAAACTTTCATTATTTCGTATGGGTGTTATCATATTAGATGCGTATATGTGCAAGTGCAAGTTTCATTATGTATGACCAAGCGTGCAGATGAGAAACAAAATGAGGAAAGAGCACTCACACTGCAAGTTTGCATATGCTAGTTGCGTTCAGTAGGCCTATGAGCAACAAGTCAATATATACAAGTCACAACGTGTATGACGCTTTTTTGTGCAGATGAGAAAGAAAATCTGGCAAGAGCAATAGGAACACCGAAAGCTTTCACTTGGTAGTAAATATAGAATTACACTTTACAAATTTTGTTTTTCAGCTCATACATGATTTGACTTGAACTTGCCCATATATATATTAGCATTATTATATTATATTAGCATTCAATGTGATCACTGCTAAGGTGCTTATTATCATCAGCTGATTATATCTGTATTTGTACAGGAACGGTAAGATACAGATAATATATATAAAAAGCTTGGCATCAGCTGGTTGAAAGTGAGTTGTTCGTGTTCGCGGCGCGTAAATCTGTACGCACCTTCAAGGTAGGCGCACACAGATCGTCATCGTACGGAACGCACGCATCGGACGATTAGATTTGATTGCATTGTTTTCAATTGGAGTGCGCATACCTATCCGCATCAATGACGATCTGTGTGCGCCTACCTTTAGGGTACAATAAATGGATGAATGAATAAATCTTACTCATTTACAGTGCATGTTTATGGTATTAAATGTATATAAAGAGCTAAAATTCAATTTTCTCCAGTCTGATGATGGCCTACACCAGGATGAAACAAAAGTCACTGTTATACCTAAGTGCTTATTCCACATCAGTGTTTTAAATTCACCGTTCATTTAATAGTTGCAAAGAATAGATATCCAACACAGTTCAATTTTCTCAAGTGGCCAAATTGGATATTACAAGCAAACAACTGTACATTGAGTAGGTTACACCTACTCTGGTACATGGGTTTCCCATAGTTGATTAGGTTAATTTCCAATAGAATTAAATTCCATATTTTTTTATAGACCTATTGTATTGTATTTTAGATATTTTGTACTTATTACAATTACTAGTACATAGTAGTTTCAAACACTAATTCTAGTGGTGGTAGTTAGTAGTTTCCAATTACTTTAATTGAATTGAAAACTGAATAATTTAGTAACGATTTGACAAATCCTTACACCCCTTCCACAGGAGATCACTGAATGAAATATATTAAATAGAATGAAAAATAAATACATAATTATACATTGATGATACATTGTTTTGACTATCAAAAACAGCCATAGTTAGTTAGAGAATAATCCAAGAAAAATAATCATAGAATAATCTAAGAGAAATAATTAAGAAATCATGACGCCTCATATTTTATGACCATTTTTGTTGAATCTTCCCAACTACAGACTAGCAAAAATAATAGTAGAGTGAAAAAAATTTTTTGAATGATTGTCAGCCAAAATGAAGTTTTTTCAAGTAGTTTAACAATACGATGAGGAGTTGAAAATGAGATAAAAGCGTCGAGAGTGGGAAAGGAATGGAGCAAGAAGGGAACGCTGAATTTTCACTACAGATATGGAGTTGCTGAATTTTCACTACAAATATGGAGCTGCTAAGAAGCCAGAAACAACACAAAGTCCTCGAGCAAGTTTTGCTTAGTGTCTTCTACTTCTACCTGGATTCATGACTAAGTTGCCCAAGCGAAAATGGGTCTGTCAAGGTCTACCAACACTGTTGCCACTTTGTACTAAGGGTGGCTAGTGAGAGAGAAAGTGAATGTGTGTGAGAGAGAGGGCGTGAGAGTGAAGTACTGTTCTTGTGAGGAGTATTGTTTGTCTTCTCTGGATTGTTGACTATGACGAGGACAATATAGTTCACAGTTTTACAAATGTATTGTACATAATGCTTATATGTTATATATAATACATATAACTTTCAACAGCTGTGCTGGTGTTTGAAAAAGAATAGAAGCATGAAAAGGAGTTGGATGGTAGAAAAGAATACATGAAAAGAATTTTTGACAGGTAGTGACGGAAAATAGGAAAGGAAGAGGGAAGGTATGAGAAGGAAAGAGCGATCTTCAGGGGTGTAGAAATATAGTCAATGTACTGGTCGAGTGAGGGGTGGACAACAGTGGCAACATTGCAGTGGCCTTGAGAGACCCATTTTCGCTTGGGCTAATATAGTAAACAAATTATAAAATGCAAACCGGTAGTTTTTAAATTTAAAGTGATCTGCAAATATAATCATAATGTAATTCTAATGAACAGTGGGCTACATCTATACTTGAGCCTGTTCTACTTCTACCTGGATTCATGACTAGAAAACAAATCTTAAAATGCAAAACGGCAGTTTTTAAAGTGATCTGCAAATATAATCGTAATGTAATATTCTAATGATAGAAGGCTACATCTATACGTGAGCCTGCTATTTTTCTCCTAATCATTGCCATAATGTGTCAGGCATACTTTTAAGGCTGTGCAAAGGCTAAAAATAAACTTTCTACTCGTGATATTTTTCAAAGTTTTTTGATTTGTATATCATCAAGCTATCAAAATTAAAAAGTTTTCTCAGAATTTTTTTCCGATCATTACTTTTTGAGATATGAGCGCCTGAAGTTTGAATTTTTGGGACAGAACATTTCAAATTCGGTAAGATATAAATCCATAAGATTTAGAGGATGGTTGTTTCTTCATGGTATCGTTGATCTAGTAGAACAGAAAAATTCTGAAAATATCAATTTTTGAAAAAGTTTTTCAATTTACCAAAAATAACCCAACTAGAAGTTATTTTTGGTTATTTTTAGTAAATTGAATATTTATTATTAAATTAAAAATTGATATTTTCAGAAAATGTTTGTTTTACTAGATCAAAAATACCATGAAGAATCTATCCTCTAAATCTCATGGATTTATCTCTTACCGAATTTGAAATGTTCTGTCCCAAAAATTCAAACTTCAGGCGCTCATATATCAAAAAGTAATGATCAGAAAAAACATTTTTTCCTGAGAAAACTTTTTCATTTTGATAGCTTGATGATATACAAAACGAAAAACTTAGTAAAATATCACGAGTAGAAAGTTTATTTTTAGCCTTTGCACAGCCTTAATGATAATTATAACATTTTGAAGTAGGTTAAAAAAAACTAGTTTGATGCAAAAGATTAAGAATATTGTAAATCAACTGATCATCATGAGAGCGTAAGTTATACATGCTTCAATAAGACTGTAATATGAGAAGATTATTTAGATCAGAGTAGGGGGTGATGTGATGATGAATAAATAACATCAAAGCAATATGCGTCAATAACAGAGATGTTGACAATCCGTGATAAAAATATCTATCAACTCTGAACCTTTCATATGATCTTCGCATACACATATATATATATATATATATATATATATATATATATATATATATATATATAATATATATATATATATATATATATATATATGATCCAACGTACACATTAGCGTCATGGAGTTCTGTTTTTAAAAATACCATGCTCTTGATCGAGTGATTTATTTTCTTATAAATATACATCTGAAAGTTATACAATTGAGAATGGTTGAATAAAATTGAATCTATACAAAATTCAAAACAAACAATCTGGATAAGAAGTAAATTTACCTTTAGGAATATCAGTGAGGAAAAGAACAGACTTTGTAGATCTATCGGAACCCCCATCAGGTTCGATTTGCTCCATAATTTTAGTATAGCTAGCTGCTTCAGTCTTGGCGCCAACTGCCGTGTCAAAATGTCCAGAGAATAGCTGAAACAAAATAGAACAATCAATATTCAAACATCAAACATAAGGTGATTGGGATTATAATCCAAAATTTCAACTGTAATTATTGTAAATTGTAATTCAAACTAGTAATTAGATTACAAAAAAATTATGCCTCGAAAGTTCCTACTAGATAATTTAAAGTGTCTCTACTTGTTCTACAATTACTACCATTCGTACCACCAAAATGGAGTAACATCCACGACTGGTCTCTCCATTATTTGAACAAATCAGTGATAGTGACAACCTCCATATTATTCATTCATTTGATCCATTAAGGAAGACGAACAAAATTTCAAATTGCCGAAAGTAACTTTCGGTTCCACAGTTCCACATAACAGAAAGTAAATTGAATTCTCAAACATTTTAAAGAATAGAAAAATTATTATTCAATAAGCCTACTTACTTCCAGTAAGTCACCTTCCTTTGTGTGACCGAAAAGCAGTTTTTGTGCCTCAACGCTGCCTGATGAGTAGACGTAGACTTTTATACCATCGGCAACCCACGATTTCAAACACTCATGAACATCATCATAAATACTGTAACAGAAAAAACATCAGTAAAATATCAATATACCTACATAACATACAATAACAACAAAAATAGAATACAGTGAACCACGAACTAACTTATTCTAAGAGAGAAAACCACGTTGAATAATGGTAATATTTATGACGGGGTTACTTCTACATCTATTTTTCTTAATTGAATGTTATTTATTTCTATAGAATAATGCAACAGATTTTATGATATATAAATAGGCTACTGGCAGGTTCAAAAGCACATTTTTTAAATAGTTTGAAACGAATGATATATTTATGCTCAATGGTGTACAAAACGTTTTCTTACTGATTTCATAATATTACTGTCAAGCCTATACGTGATTGTGTTTGAGAGTACTTTTTTAGGATAGGAAAGAGCAAAGCGAAGTGTCAGTTAAAATTTTATTATCTTTCGTATGTTTTACGGTAACTGACAAACGCTTTGAGCAATCAACCAGTTAACTTCAAATTTTGAACACATATTCTAGGAAACATAACACAGTTCACATTCGATGATCAACAAAATTAGATTATTAGTGAATAATTTATTGAGCTGAGTTGTGTGAAAAAAGTATAAAATAGCTTGAAGTGTTTTATTTATGTGAGTGAAAACAGCTATGACCGTTTTCTCACATTCGCCGATTTTTCTCAAACACGACACTAGTATTTAACCTATAAACCAACCCCGAAAAATGTATAAAGCCTCTATTGTGACTTTCGAGTATCATGTTCATGTTTCCAGATTTTAGTGATTGTACTGTTTTTATATTGGGTTAAGCTGTAACTGACATATTCATTATTTTTTAAATTATATATTTTGTTTGTGTTAAAAAGTTTTTTGTTATTAGAAGTCTAACTTCTAATATGGATGTTATAATTCTTATGTTTTCAATGTACATTACTATTGTCAGTGCTTAGGCTAGGCGCACACCAGTTAGATAAGACAAGACATGATCAGACACGTTTAGTCACAATACTCAGCATAGTTGCTTATAAAGACAAGTCTAATTGCAATTAATCAGTGTGAGTTGTGTCATAAGCAGCAATGTGAAGTATTGTGACTAAACGTGTCTGATTATGTCTTGCCTTGTCGTAACTGGTGTGCGCCTAGCCTTAGGCTGGTCACACACCGATTAGTCAAGACACGATTAATCACATTTAGTCACATTACTTCACAAAGTTGCTTATGAAGACAGGTCTAATTGCAATGACTAGTCAGTGTGAGTTGCGTCATAAGCAACAATGTGAAGTATTGTGAAATCATGTATGGTCTTGACTAACTGGTCTGTGCCTGTCCTTACTGTTGCCTATGACAAATTATGAAATGAATTGAATTGAACCTCATCAGCTGATCGGAGGTCATTCTTTGTCGTGAAAAACCTATTGAGCTGGAAAGTAGTAGTATCAGTTGTATCACAATAATAGGAAGGTGAGAATAGAAGAAGAATAATATGCAATAGAAAGGTGAGAATACTGACTGTCCAACGACTTCTCCCTTCTCGTAGGCTTTTCTCCAGATGTGACCCTGCAGTTGCTTGAGAGCTGCGGTCTTCCTGTCGTTATCCATCTGCCAAAGCACATTCTTGATGACCGCTTCTCTCACCACCTCTTCATCTTCACTTTCTGCGATGGCGACGACGCCCTCCATTTTCTCGCTTACATCTTTTTCTGCCTGAAACATAATTCGCCGCAAAAGTGTTATTATATCAGCTGATATTGTACTTAAAATGTTGACACATACACATTCCAACACATGAACCTGAATTGAGAGCTGAGATTAACACTTAAACCGTATCATCGGTCTCTGAGACCGGTACCAAAATTTTACTTACTACTACTACTCCTCGGCTCTACAACCCATTGAGGGTCTTGGCCTCCCGCAGTATGCCTCTCCATTCGTCCCGATTTTGAGCTTTCCTTCTCCATCCTCTGATACCCATCTGCCTCAAGTCATTCTCCACGTCGTCAATCCAACGCATTCTTGGTCTTCCCCTCAGTCTTCTTCCTCCAGGATTCATTCTGTGGACTTTCTTTGCGCTCCTTGAGTCATCCATGCGCTCCACATGTCCTAACCAACCTAGACGTCTCATTTTTATTTCAACTACAATGTCTGGGTTGTTGTAGAGCTCTCGCAACTCTTGGTTAGTGCGGATCCTCCACTCTCCATCACTATAGGTGGGTCCGTAGATTTTTCGGAGGATCTTTCTTTCCCAGACATTGAGTATGGTCTCGTCCCTCTGAGTAAGTACCCAGGTTTCTGCACCATATAGTACGGCTGGTCTTATGACAGTGTTGTAAACTTGCACTTTTAGCCTTCTTGAGATAAGTCGGGAATTGATAAAAGTTTTTAAAGCATAATAACATCTATTCCCAGCTGATACCAAAATTTTGCATTCCATTATTGATACACCTGACTTTCTGTTTGGCTCCTCCCACTCAGTAGCTATTCAAAAAATAATATTATTAGAATAATATTACTAGTAGTTTATTAAATATATAGTTCCCTTATGTTTTTCGTTTTCTTTGTTTGTAATGTTTTTTTTGGAAAATAAAGTTCAAAGTTCAAATAAAAAAGTTCAAATAAAAGTTTCAAGGTGATTTTAGAAGAGTCATTCCGAACACAGCCTCAGTTTATTGCTTACGCTACGGTCTATCGTACCTGATGATACGGTTAGTGTTTCATCAATCCCGGAATTCCCGGTCTGTGATACCGGAGGATATGCTTTATGCAACTTTTTTAATGGCTCGTCATAGAGACCTCCGTATCATTGATGCGGATTTCAGTGAAGGGATCAAGACAAATTAGTTAGATTTTCAGAGTTAACATTACTCTCGAGTTCATTTTGTTTTTTAGTAAGAGCTAGGTAATAGAAATTTGTTGTCAGAAATATTACATGTTTTCTTGAATTACGAATTGTATCTTACTTTATTCTTCATTTGCTATGACCTATTGAGTGAGCACTTGCTACATTGAAACTAAAGTGCTTGTAAATTGGTTGTTATCCATAAAATTATTTGCATTATTTGAGTTCACTCTCGATTTTGAATTCTTAATAAAATACAGGTGATAAAGAAAGTGTTCCTTGAGATATGTTTCTTGTTATACTAACATAAAAATGATACGGTTAGTGTTAAACGATAGAGAAAAGATAGTACAAGATGATATCCCATCATAGTATAGGGCGTTTATGTTCTAATTATCAATGTTAAATCAAGCCGATAGTTCTTGAGTTCTAGTTAGTTTTTTTTATGAAGCTGTCTATTGCTGTAGTCTCTCATACGGTGCCGTTATTACACTCTCATCCGGCCAAAACAGGCCAATACAGTAACAGACAGTAGGCGGCTTGCGTTAACAAAAATCGGTTTGAAATGTGGAACATAAACGCTCTAACCATGGGATATCTTCTTATGCTATCTCTTCTCTATGATTAAACGTAGTTGAGTTTAGCACACACCTGGTAGCCGCTAAGCAGTCAATCAGTAATATTGTAGTAAGAACTCAATCTATTGAGGGCTGTTTGCACAGTGCCAGTTTAAACGGAATCTTAGCTTAAACCAGATTAAATCAATCTAGGTTTTATTGCTTCAATGTGATTCATATTGAGATTAAAACACAAAATGATTCAATTCAGTTCAAGTTTTCAATGTGCAAACTGCATTATATATGTTTTAATAAAACATATTGTACTAATATTTTTTTTCTTTTACTGCGAATGATGCCAATAAATATGAGGGGTTTTCTTGTTCGTGAGTAATGGAAAGTTCGAGGGTGATTTGGGCCATCCAAGACTAAAGCTGGGTTTACACCAAAGTTCTAATCCTTATAGATTCTATTGATTGAACGGAACTTGACAAACACTTAAGTTCATCATGTGTATGATAAGTTATATTCAATCTAATAGAATTTAAAGATTAAGTTTCACATTTTGTTAATAACTTAGGTGTAAACGCAGCTTAACAGCAGGATTCGATTCCACGACCAATAGCGGACTGAAAGAAGTAACGCATTAATCATCACGGTTATATTAGCCGTTGGGAAGAGATTCTAATTAGTTAATTCATTTGTTTCTTATTAATAGGGCAATTTAATGCGTTTTCTAGAAGGATTTTGTAATATAGATGCAGTTGGATCAACTCATTATATTGCCCTATTAATAAGAAACAAATGAATTGACTAATTAGAATCTCTTCCTAACGGCTAATATAACCGAGATGACTAACGCGTTACTCCTTTCAGTCCGCTATTGGTCGTGGATTACCACGCTAGTGGTAAGACCACACAAAAGTTTTATCCGGCGTTTTACAGACAAGTCGGCAGGACAGGAAGTTCTACTATTGGCTAATACTCGATCAGTCAGCTTCCTCAATCTGCCAATCGGAGAGCTTCCGACACTACTGAAAAAAATTCGTGTGATCTCGCCCTTACCAACTGCAACTATCTTACAAGAGCCTTGAATGTTGCACTGTTAAATAGAAAAAAGAAAATTCGTATGTCGTTTAATTGATGGTGGGGAGTCCCTTATAGGTAGGTTCCACCTTGCCTGAATATATCTTTTAGGCTAAGCCGTCAATAGGCCTTACAACTGACATACTTCAGTCAGGACCGACAATCCAACGTGCCCATCCGATAATACGGGAGTGACCTGGTCAAAAACTCTTGGTTATGAGCGGGTTTGAACTCGGGATCTCTAGACTGCTACGCAAGCACTTTATCCACTAGACGAAGAATCACTCCGTGATTAGAAAAAAATGAATCATTCAATTAGAAAATTAGGTATTATAAAGCTCTTTCCAAGAGACAGGATAGCAGAGACGACTAAAGCGTTACACCCTTCAGTCTGCTAGTGCTAGATGGCCGAGGGTTCGAATCCCGCCGGTATGCTCCAAAAGTGAATAAACGGAGTAAGAATCTTGAACATTTTTTTCCAAAAATGACAGCAGATTGCAATTACGAGATCTGAGATTAACAAGAGATTCCAGCCATGTAGGGAGTATGACAATAGGTAGTATGAATAAAAACAGAGAATATGCTCATTAGCATTAGGTAGAAACATAAGCATTTGCTCATTTTTATATTAATAATCTTTACCTTATACTCTTAGAGCCTTATGCTCCTGAACTCTGGAGCAAATGCTCACGTATTTTAAAGATTTTTCATCAGCTGATTCGCCTTTGTGGCCTTACTTTGTTTTTATAGCTCACTTGAGCGCTAAATATGCAAGTTTAGACACCGCTTGTGTTTGGTCGTCTGCTCTGTTCTCTATCCATGAATTGAGATTTAGGTTAGTTGAGTTCTGAATTTTTAAATAATTTCGTGAAAAAAGAAATCTCTATACTAATCTTCAGCATAATCTTATAATCTCAATAGCATTCTTATAATCGTCTACACTCTCATCTTCTTAAATGCCTATTTCCTATTCTGTGATGGATGGCTATCTTTATATCGGATAGGTATCTTTTGTATTTATTCTTTAATAAATAATGGTGATTTTATATATCATGGTTGAATCTAAAAAGAGTTTTATAGTTCTCAACTATTGGTAATGATCGTATCTGGCAGAGTTTCCTCTTACACGAATCAGTTTATCCATTTTACTATTAGCAAAAGGTGAAAACTGCTCTAGTCTAGACTCACCTTTTTTGAAGCATTTGCTACAAAAGTTGAGCAAATGCTCTAGTTTATTCATAGAATTTTGAGCATAAGCTTTTACTTTTGAGCAAATGCTCAAACTATTTTTTTTATGAGCATCAGCAAAAGGTTTTTTTCATGTTTATTCATAAAAAATGAAGCATATGCTCATACAAATATAAGCTTATTTTTCTAAAATATTGAGCATATGCTTCATTTTGTATGAATAAACGTGAGCAAAACCTTTTGCTAATACCCATCAAAAAAATAGTTCAAGGTGAGTCTAGACTAGAGTTTTCACCTTTTGCTAATAGTAAAATGGATCAACTGATTTGTGTGAGGAAGAGGATTATAAGAAGGCTATTGAGATTGTAAGATTATGCTTATGATTATTATAGAAATGACATTTTTTATTTCAAAACAGAACTCAACTGACCTAAAACTCATAGATAGAGAACAGAGCAGACGACCAAATACAAGCGGTGTTTATACTTGCACATTTAGCGCTTACATGAGTAGCACATTCTAACCTTTCACTTTAAAAACTGTCATGCGTCCCCGGCAATTACACTCTCAGAATTATAATGAAGAATAAAATAATAATAATTTGAATTTAAAATTGTACATTGATAGATTATTATCTACTCTTCTATGATGGTGTAATAATAAATTACAAAAAAATTGTAAGTTATAGGGCGTTAACTTACCTGCTCTTTCAAAGCTTTTAGATCTTCTTGAAATTCTGAATCAGTCCAGTTAGACTTCACATACTCATTTAGATGCTCACGAACGTATGGGAATAGTGTATCCTGTGGAAAACAATACTTACTATAAAATGAATACTCTATAACTAACTTAGGCTAAATATTTATCAAGACGAATTTATTAGTTATTCCAAATTGTCATATTATCATGAGAGAGGCTGAAAACTAAAATAGATTGGGGCTAATTTAAATCCAGAATAATTTTTTTAATAGCTAAAAAATTCATTCAACACCAATTGAGAAGATAGAAGATGAACATGATTATGAATGCCTACTACAACAGTAATAACCGTGGTTTGCAATTTTAAAACAAAAATCAATTAAATAAAACAAAGACAGGGTAAATATATAAATAAGAAACTACAAAATAATCTTCAGATTATTAAATTTGAGTGGTAGCCAGTCTACCCAAGTTTTAAAACACATTTCAAGATGACCAATTTTCATGCTGTGGCTTGTTTTTTTACTTGAGAAGGTAGGGAGAGTTAGATGCCCAAGTAAAAATGCCATGTAGCAGAGAGAGAACTGTTTGAAATGAGAACAAAACAATTTAAATTAAAATAATAGAATCAAGATTATATTAATTATTAGACTACATAATATTCATTTCTTCAACACCTGCCGAATAAATAGCCCAAGTCTTCAAATTTCTTCAACTATTGTAAAGTTTAAGTAAGTTTTAATTAGGCTATACATTTTCCACTTATGTTTGATAACTTGTATTAATAATTAGTGAAATAAAACAAACATGCTATTAAAGAGTAAAAATACAGATTTTAAAATTTATTCAATAATGATGGACCAGCTATAAAGGATAATGGCTACGTGCATAAAAGAGCAAACAAAATGGATTCCACAATATAACGGTTTAGAGTAAAAAATGACTAGAAAATCAGAATATAATTACAAATCATGATTATAAAAAGTAACATTTAAAGTTACGGTAATTCAAAAAGTACTTACATTGAAATTTATATAATTAATTGAACCAGATACCAGTAGAACAAGTGTAGTACAGAAATGAATATGCATGTAAAGGTAACAAATACTGGCTAGAAATTAATGATAAAAAATCATATTCAAACAAAAATATTTGGTTAAAAAATAAATTAGAATAAAATTGAACTTACATGAACAAAGCTTATGCTAGTAGTCGTTCCTTCTATGTCGACTATTATGGAAGAAATGTTTTGAAATGTCAACTTCTCTTGGTCTAAAGGTCTCTTTTCAGCAGTCATTGTGATTTGGAAAAAGATCAAGCAAATATAAAATGTTTAATTCGTAATGAATTAAAACCAGGAATTTTTAACGATTGAGATAGAAAATTTCTCTGTGACAGACTAGACAGATAATTTAGCAATGGCTGCCGGTCCCGGTTCTGGTTTGCAGTTTTCAGCTTGCCTTGCAGCCGGCACTTGGGAGGGTGGTTTGATTCAGTACAATGGCGATTCCCCCACCATTTTCCAAAGAGATCTTTGAATAATACAAAAAGCCTATTTTCGAATGTTATGGATATTATAGAAACAAAATAATCTCAATTATTATTTCCAATTTTTTTAATAAAATCAATGAATCGAAAGCTTTTCTGGTTCTGAGTGCTGGTTGTCTGCTTCATCAGTTCATCAAATTGGGAATTAAACAATTCTACGTCAAAGACATTGACCGAAAATCAATGTTTTTGAAATTGTACTTACAGAGCTCCAAATGAGAATTTGTTTAGCGGAATAAAAAGTATGCTTTGCGACACCTATTAGGTGTGTTTGTTTTTGGGAAAATCTGATGGGATATTTGAACAAAAGTGAATTTGATACTGTGAGCTTGTTCACATGACAGCGATTTACGCTCGATTGACAAATCGCTCGGTTTTCCAGCCTCGTACACATGACAGTGATTCATGAGCGGTTTCCGCTCGGTTATGATAAATAATTACTAGGTACAACATCTATGTACTCAATCTTAATATCTTAATCTATGTACTTAATCACTATATTACTCTTGAACATATATTACTGCTCTGATCGAAACCGCTCGGTTGACTGAAGACATGTGTACGCTCTCATGCCTGCTGGCCCTGCTCTAGTATATGGAGCCGCCCAGCAACCGAGCGACAACCGAGCGGTTGTAGTCTAAGACTACAACCGCCGCGATTCGCCGGCGACTACTAAAACCGAGCGATGCATGTGTACGGCACCATGTGTTTCCCTATACCTTGCAATCGCTCTGTTTGTCAACCGCGCGACAACCAAACGTAAAACTCTGTCATGTGAACAGGCTCTGTGATAGTACTGGAAAAATCAGGTTAGAGAAAATATGTGTTCAAGTAAGTTTTGTTCTCGAAAAGCTAAGAACAAGCAAAAGGATATATGGATGGATTAGAGGATATATGGATGGCCTCTAGATGGTAAACTCAGCATGATTAGAGAATGTATTCTTTATTCGTTATTTTTACAAGGAAGAAGAAAAAAGGAAAACTTGTACTATTTTTCTTCCAAATTTACATAAGATTACAAACTGTTATCAAAAATTCTACGATCTTATTAAGATAATATTTAAAAATCATATTAATATATTATAATACACAATAACACAATACACTTATCATGGTTCAGTAGATTATTTTTGTTGATGAGGAAGTGAATGATGGATTCACTAAGTACACATTTCAAATAAATAGTAAAACGTCTACTTAGCATACCAGCAGCTTCAACTTTTCAAAATGTGATTAGTCATAAAACCTGCGATCAGAACCTCTCTCGTCCTCTTTGAATCTCTTTGTAATAATAGTATCCCATCATGCTCCTTCAGACAAAACCTGACAATCTACAATTCCGGCGTCCGGCCATGTTTCTTTTTCGCCCGCCGACGCTAATCTCCAACTACAACATCATTACAATTTAAATTTTAGAGGTTAGTTTTATGTTTTATCATTTTAATTTACTTCAAAAAGTGCTAATCAATTTTATCTAATAATTTTGAATCCATAAATTGTCCTACAGATGTAAATTATAGGTATACTTTCCTAGTTATAATTCTAACCCTTGACTGCCCGCGGCCTCTCAAGACGAATGCTATTTGTGTTTGTTGTTTGAAACTCGCTCAATATTAAATTATTCATGTCAATAATGCTATTTTTAATTATTATTTTACGTTCATTGTCATTGCCTTTAGTTTGATAGCAAGATAATTATAGAGTTGACAGTAGTATTGGCGTCAGGAGTCAATGGGCTGTCTCAGTCGTTTTTCTTCGTCTTTTCAGATTTTGTCAATAAATAGTTCCTACATAGTACTGTATGTCTTTTTTATATCAGTACTACTTCAGAACTCTGATGATTGTAGAATTAATCTGCTTTCTATTCTCTTGTATTTGGGCTTGATTATTCAAAAAACTCAATCTAAATCTATTGATCGAGTATAAATATTTTAACACCACTTCCTAGAGATGATTAGACACATTTCTAACTTCTTTTAAATATTTTTATGTTAAATTGCTTTCAAGCCAGCCACAAAATATTGAATTGTCAAACAAGTTAATTGGTTCCAATAAAAGATTTTTTAAGGATTATTCTTTTCTTTCACATATAGGCAATTTTACGTTATATCGATCACATTGACAACCTAATTTTTAAAAATGATAGGTACTTTATTTTTTATCTAGACAATTATTTTTATTTTTTATTATAATAATTGTGAAACTAATTTTAATCATCTTTTAAACAACTAAATTTTAATAACAAATACTTATTTTTACAGGATACTCTTCCCCTAAACTTGCTTCAGCATCTAGATTGTGATATCGAACTGGACTGATAAATATTTTTGAAAAGTCTTTGAGACTTTTAAAAATCAGGTCAGTATTTTTCAATTTTGAATCATGACATATCTGTTTTTCACTTTTTAATTCATTTTTTACGCCTTAATTTAATATGTCAAGACTGTCAAGTTATTTACAGTATATCTGAGTATGATGCTCCAGGCTTGTGAGTGCTGGAAAGGATCATGATGAAAAATTAGTTAACCTACAGTTTTTAGGTTCTAAACCACTGAAAAGAGATTTTGAGCTCTCATAAATGATGTTAATATTTTTAGGTGGTGTTGTATACCAGCTTTGATTAAAACCCTATTCAATGCTATCATAATAATATAGAAAGGAAAGAATCTTCTTAGACGTGTACGGGATAGAAACCGAAATACATGAATGACGCATTATCACATTACGTATTATGAATGACGTCTAAACTATTGAACTGATTAACTTAAAATTTTGCATTGAGATTCGGAAATTACCAAGGATGAACGTTGCTATTAATTCTTATTCTATAAAATTAGAACAAATTTGTTCAGTTTTTGATTCAGAGTTTACGTAATTATAAAAGATTAACCAAGCAGTGTTACAGTATATCAGAGGTTGCTTAGTTGGTAGCGAGCGCGGTTCATTAATCAGAGTTTGCTGGTTCAAGACGTATCAACTAAATAAATAATAATTCTATTTTTTATGTATCCTAGACATAAGAACATTTTACAACGAAAAAGTTTCCCCGGTGCAAAGCACGGGTTACCTCCTAGTATACCGGGTGTTTAAAAAAGAACTCCCTAGTTTTAATGTGTCATAGAATCTTTAAAAAAGTGATATACACTATTCTAGTTTGTGATGTTTGATTCTGCAACTGTCCAAGTTTTGTCACCCTGTAGTTTTGGTTTTTTTTCTAACAAGATGGCGCCCCTCCTCATTACAGTAATCATGTGCGCGCGGCTCTAGACACTCGCTTTCCGGGTAGGTGGATAGGGAGAGCTGGCCCAATTGCTTGGCCACCACGAAGCCCGGACTTAACCCCTCTGGACTTTTTATTTTGTGTACACATAAAAATGTTGTGAACAGTGAAAAAATCCGAGACAGAAACCATTTACGGGAGAGAATCGTTGGGACATTTACACCTGATACCTATGTTGGTGAATACATGGCGAGAACTTGAGTATGGTATCGACGTGTTTAGGGCAACAAATGGATACCATGTTGAAATGTATCAATGTTAAACAAAACTTGAAGGTTCTCTCTCTTATTGTATGTACTTGTTGATGTAGTTTTTCATTAATTTACACATTAAATTAATGCCTTAAACTAGGGAGCTCTTTTTCAAACACCCTGCACTATAAATAAGTAACTATTAACTACCGTAGTGCAATATTAACTGATTGATATTTGAAATTGACTCACGGAATAAACTAGTCACTAATTAGTAATTTTAATAGTATAATAATAAATAAGTAAATAATCATAATGGCCCATATTAATAAAACCAGAGCAAATGCTCAAGAGCAAGAGCATGAAGCATAAGGTTTTGCTCATAAGCAAAAGTTAGAAGCAAAAGCATTTGCTCATTTTTATATGAATAAGCTTCACCTTATGCATCTGAACTCTGGAGCAAATGCTCACGTATTTTAAAGATTTTTCATCAGCTGATTCGCTTTTGTAGCCTTAAAAAATGTCATCTCCATAATAATCTTCAGCATATTCTTATAATATCAATAGCCTTCTTATAATCGTCTACATTCTCATTTTCTTAAATGCCTATTTCCTATTTTGTGATGGCTATCTTTATATCAGGTTGCTATCTTTTGTATTTATTCTTTTGATGAATAATAGTGATATATATCATGGTTGAATCTAAAAAGAGTTTTATAGTTCTCAACTATTGGTTGTGATCGTATCTGGTATAGTTTCCTCTTCCTCATACGAATTAGTTGAGCCATTCTACTATGAGCAAAAGGTGATAAGCTGCTCCAGACTGAACTCACCTTTTTTGAAGCATTTGCTTCAAAAGTTGAGCAAATGCTCTAGTTTATTCATACAATTTTCAGTATAAGCTTTTACTTTTGAGCAAATGCTCAAATTATTTTTTTGATGAGTATCAGCAAAAGATTTGCTCTCGTTTATTTATAGAAAATGAAGCAAATGCTCCATATTTTAGAAGTATAAGCAAATGCTCAACTTTATTCATATGGCCCATTATGTCTACTCCATGAACTGCTTACTGTCCTTGGTCCTTCACATTATTTCATAGTTTTTCAAACAATTCTTCCATCACTTTTTATACTATTATGCTATTTCAGTACTTGGGAGTCCATCGACCAATAAAGAAACTTATAATCCGTACCATGAAAATGGATCAACATGAAGAAAAGTTTTTAAACTTGATTACTGAAGTATTATTTACCCTATTATCAATTGTGTCCAGACTTGATGATTCTAGTGAACACAAATTTTCAACCACAATGAAGATTATCTATGTATTTTTTACGAAGTAAGAAACAAAGATTATATTCGTCAGTATTTTAACAATTGAAAATGCTTGTAGATGTTGAGAAAGATTTATAGAAGTTTCAGTTCTCAGCTAATTTTCATTATGCTAGGACTAGCTCTGAAAAGTTTGTATCATGAACTTAAATAGGAAGATAATTTTTTAAACTTCTCTCGTTTCCTGAAGATCTTTTGCAAAGCACTGTTAGAATATCAGCAATGATGAACAATTGTAAAAAACTTATAAGTATAAATTAATAGGAAAAAATGCTTTAATCTCTATTAACTCCTTGATTAAAATCTACGTATTCGCCCGATATCTATTTTACTTGTGAAACTTATTTGTTTATAGCTGTTCAAGTTATTTGACGCTTAAGCTCATTATTATCATTATTGTTTATTTATAGATTTTTTCTTCTTCATCCTTACTCGAACCAAATAGTAAACGTGAAAAATATTGTTTTTTACAGGATACCATAATTCGAGATTCTCTTGAGCATGTAAATGAGTACGTCGGAGCGTACTGGAGTATTCAGAATTTCATGAACTTCTGAAAGCTTCAAAATATCAGGTTGGTATTTTTTTGTAACTTATCAGGAATTGCTTATTTGAGTGTGTTTGGAAATTTATGGCTTGAATTACATTTAGGCCAAATGAAAATAACTTGATTTTATTTTATGCACATCCTTCTGCAAAACATTAGCTTGTTTCTACCCCCTTGGACACCCTCGAAGTTCGAAACGTTAGAAGGTTAGATTTTTGTATTTGAACTATCCAATACTCCAGAATCATTGCACGAAAAAACAGCTTGTTTGGAATTAATTCCCCATACGGCCTTTTTCACTACCCTGTTACTGGACTATTGTATCATCCACTGGAACATTGCCGTAACCTATATTTCTACAAAGACAGCACTGAACCCATATAAATCATGAAATATAACCGGCGGGAAAAACTTGAATTATTGGGGAAATATACGGGAATTTCTGAGCCTCATTTGAACACTCTGTCTACTGTAATATCAGGTACTATTGAAAAGGTTTGAACCAATGAAGACGAAAGATTTATGAAAAAAAGTTTTGTAAGCCAAGGGTAGTCTTGAACGATTTTTTATTGCACTTCTTGTGCTATATAAGTGATTACCCTCGTACAATTTCCTACTACGATCCCCTGATGGGAATCTATGAATTTCGCCCCGCGGTCAGAATGCTTATGGCCACTCACACGCAGAGTGAACGCTAGTGACGCCATAACTCGCTTATATTGCTCTCATGGTTCATGGTTATGCACATCCTTAGCTCAAATGTCGTTCGTAATCAAATGCGTGGTACACGTTTTATTAGTACTACCACACTTTTGACCAAATTCCATCCTATTTTTCGATTTACTTGGAACCCCTTTCACTCAGCATATAAAACATATTAGCACTGATCTTATTCCCACTCATGGTGACAGACTGAAACAGTCAATATGTGCTAATTATAAAAAAGTTGATGGGGTGTGGACAATCAAGGGAATTCCCGGTAGTTGATGAGGGTGGTGGGGTTTTAACAATTCCCGGTCGTTAAACGGTTCAGCAGACTGCGAGAACTGAAAATTCCAAGTATTGATGGATTCCAAAATTCTTCACAGCTTACAAGTCAAGATAAATCAATGGAACACGACTATTCTCTTTTGATTAATTTTGAATGATATACGCTTACAGACTCGGATCCAAATGAGTTGGGGTTGATCGAATATGATAGAGACAATTTTTATCGGAGAGAGTAATAACGTTATTACTTTGTAAGTGTGAGAGCGGGACAAATGTAACAAGCGGTGATGACGTCACGACGTAGGCTACAGACTGTACACGTGTTTAGCCTTGATTCGCTCCGATTTGACCGCCGGGTGAAGTTATTGTATGTCTGCATAATTGCATGAAGAATTGAGTCAAAAACACTTTGGTAACGCAATAGCAATAAATATTAAAATTGGGAAATAGTGCTCGGTTCTCCTTACACATTTAATAGCAGTGACAATGGATTTTTGCATAGTGACTAACGGCTTTAGATGAGTTTTATAAGTGGAGCCCCAACAAGTTATACCATAGATCAACTTAATACAATACAATATTGTATTGAAACAGGTTGAGGCAAAACAATTTTGAAGAAGTGGAATTTTATTGAGAGTAATTTTTCAGCAAATGTACTTTCAAATCATGAAGCTACACAATTTTTCCAAGGAATTAATTTTATTAGAAAAGCTGTGTACATTCTGAATGGAATTTGTTTACTTATTCATCTATTTATTTAGAAATAAATACTTGAGTGTAACAGACAGAGCCCGAATAGGCTACCACTCAGGACATACTCATAAAACAAAATGAAATCAAGATATTTTTTAAATTCAGGAAATTGATAGTTTTAGTTTTCAGCTACTTTGTGTGCATTTTTAGGCCTATCTGTTTTACAGACAGCTGGAATTATACTAAATACTACTGTAGCAGTAGTACAATAAAGATAATGATTGTGAAACAAATTAAAATTTTAAATTTATTGAAATCTTTTCATTTTTGTGCATTGAAATTATATTTATATATTTTCACGCTTTTAGGGTTGTTATTTAATGTTTGTGCTCGTGATTATTCTTGCATGAAATTTTTTCAAACTAGAGTAACAATCTATTACATAAAACAACATATTAATGTTTTTCACAGGATACCTTATTCCATTATGCTTTTGAGCATGTAAACACTTTGAGTTGAATCAAGTGATTTGGAATTCTAAGAAGAACTGAAGGTTATAGAAAAGCAGGTTAGTATTTTCTTATACATTTTGAACCATAAAACTTTAGCTTATTTCTATTTTTTCATTCTATTCAATGTATATAATGTCCAGTGATGGCTTATAAAAGGGTTCCAAATCTATAATCTTCATTGCCTCAAAACATATAAAGATCATATATTCACATCATATTTATATGATTTGTGAATGTATCTACATATAAAAAAAAACAGAGGCAACCTCTGTTCACTTGAGAGAGGGTGATTTAAAATAAGGATTTTCTATTGTAGCACAAAGAAAGCTGTTGACAAAATCATTTTGAGATATTGAAAGAACATCTACAGCAACATTGTAGTTTTCCTGCATTACTGACTTCTGACTTATTAAATGACTTCTGAGTTTAAAGTTCCCTTGTATTATTATCACAGAATTATTTTTGGAGAACCCGAACTTCATTTATTGGAGCGGTCAGTTATTGAGACTAACGAATTTGAAATTTAATCAATTTACAACAAATAATTATGTAGAATAATATTTTTCACTATTAAATCATTTGAACCATGCTCAATTAATTCCTAAGATTGATGATTGATGTACGAAATAAAAGTTTCAAAATGAAGAGTTCTTATCAATTGAACATGTGCACAATTATAAATTATAAATGCGTACAATTTGAAAGTCACAACAGATCAATTATTGTTATATCATGCGTTTGTAATTATTTATTATTATTATTATTTAGTGTATGGTGTTTAGTACAATCAATCAAGGCAAAAAACAGGGATTGTTGCAATGAATAGAGGGAAATATTTTTGCATGATGTTTAGTATACATAGTGCTATCACAAGTACCCCCTCTCCACAACCAAAGTATAGAACTGCAAGAGCTTAGTAAATTGGATGTATCTCAGCTCCTAATAGAGATAATAAGTCAATTGTTTAATAGAGTTACCTATAATTATTAGAATTTACAATACTATTCATTATGTTTAATGCTTTTTAATAACATTTTTGACCACAAAACGTTTTAGCCACATTAAGAAATGTCACTAATCAGCTGTCAGAAAACTTGGATGCCATCGTGCTGAAACGTTATCGAGACTTACAAGCTCTGTTCATTCCCATGCTTTACAATGGTTGTATTTGGAGGTGGCAATGAAGGAATTGTTGACGAACTTCATGTTTATAATACAGCTACAAACCAATGGTTCATTCCTACTGTGAAGGGGGACATTCCCCCAGGGTGTGCAGCCTATGGAATTGTTGTAGACAATACAAGAATACTCATATTTGGAGGAATGGTGGAATACGGTAAATACTCGAATGAGCTCTACGAATTGCAGGCAAGTCGATGGGAATGGAAAAGGTTGAAGCCCAAACCACCACGTCATGGACCACCTCCTTGTCCAAGACTTGGCCACAGTTTCACTCTCATTGGAAACAAAGTTTATCTATTTGGAGGCTTGGCAAATGATAGTGACGACCCTAAAAATAATATACCTCGCTACTTGAATGACTTGTACACTTTGGATTTGAAGTCAAACAACTCAACTGCTTGGGAATTGCCTCAAACGTACGGCACTTCACCCTCGCCAAGGGAATCGCACACAGCTTGTGCTTATACAGATAGCAAAGGTGTATCGAAACTTGTTATCTTTGGAGGAATGAGCGGCTGCAGACTTGGTGATCTGTGGATACTTGACATTGAAACAATGGCATGGAACAGACCCACAGTATTCGGCAAGACACCTCTGCCACGCTCCCTGCACACAGCAACTGTCATTGGCAGTAAGATGTATGTTTTTGGAGGATGGGTTCCTCTGGTCCTAGATGATGTTAAAGTTGCAACACATGAAAAAGAATGGAAGTGCACCAACCAATTGGCTAGCTTGAATCTTGAGTCAATGTGGTGGGAGGAGCTTATTATAGAAACTGAAGAAGAAAATATTCCTCGTGCTCGGGCTGGACACTGTGCAGTAGGAGTGCATTGTCGTGTCTACGTGTGGTCGGGCAGAGATGGCTACAGGAAGGCTTGGAACAACCAGGTCTGCTGCAAAGATCTGTGGTACTTGGAAGTTGAGAAGCCGACAGTCACCGGCAGAGTGCAGCTGGTGCGTGCTTCAACCAATTCTCTGGAAGTGTGTTGGTCTGGAGTGCCCACTGCTGAGTCATATATCTTGCAAATCCAGAAGTATGACATGCCACCAACTCTGAACGTCCCCCCGATTTTGCCTACTCCGGTGCCGTCCACCACTGCACCAATTCCTGCTGCTATTGCGGATGCAACACCTCCCCCCACTCCTGCTATATCTCGGCAGCGCCTATTCGGAGGGGGAGCTGCACCTCCATCCCCTCCAACAGCTGCACCTGATCCAGCTCCAGCATCACTCACCCCTCCTGTGCAAGCGCAGCCCACTCCAATTGACACAGACCAATCAGATGAGAGCGTGAAAGCTGTTGCAACCACCACCGCCAACACTACTACTACAACTACTTTCATAGCAGCAGGTGAATCCAACATTGCTGCAGCTCAAAGCCAAATTGCCACTGCCAGTGGCATGACCGGTATTGATGCTTTAGCTGCTGCTGCTTCTGGTAAATTGAAAATTGGTACAACTCCTTCAACAGTGACTCCCAAATCCCCCATCAACCAACCTATCAAAATCATTCAGTCCCAACCACAGCAAACCACACAAACAGTTCAGCTAGCTCCGTCTGCAACAACCATGTTGAAAGCAGCACCCCCTCAGGCTGGAAAACAGATCATTGTTCAAAAGCCTGGCTCTCCACAAGTTGTGACACTTGTTAAGACAAGCCAAGGAATGACTGTTACTACTGTGCCAAAAACCAGTCTTATTCAAGCCAAATCTGGCCAACCTATACAATCTGGAAGCAAGGGTATACCACAAGGTGCCACCATTGTTAAATTGGTTAGTTCACCAGGAGGGCAAGGTGGTCAAAAAATGATTACTACTATGAAAAGTGTGCCATCGAATGTTGTAACACTTAATAAATCAGCAATTACTACCTCTCCCGGTGGCAAACAACAAACAATTATGATAACCAAACCTGGAGTTGGTAGACAGAATCAACAAATCATTGTAGTGACTACTGCATCTGGACTTCGTACTGTACAAGCTCTGACCACGTCACAAGCATCCACTCAAGGTGGTCAAACATCGACTGTAGCAAGCAGTGGTGGCACCACTGTGCAGTCACCTGGCACTGGATCCCCATCGGGCATGCGCATGGTGATGGTGTCCTCAGCAGGCGGCGGCTCAGCATCCTCCATAGGCAAACCAATCACCATCATGGTTCCTGGCAGTGGAGGCATGCCTAAGACTGTCACCATAACTGGAAAGCCCACTGGTGGAACATCCCAAACACAGGCTATCACCATCGGTGGAAAACCAGTTACTGTTCAGATGATGACTGGACCAAAAAGTGTAACATTGATGCCTCAGAATCAATCAAGCACTTCAGGTAACACATATCTGTCATCATTAGGTAAGGTTTTGAACACATCTGGATTGGAAGGCTCCTCCAAGATTGTTATGGTGAATCAAGGTGCATTAAACACGCAAGTGAAAAATGAGAATTCGGTGGACAATGCATCAGAATTGCAAGGTCAGATTGATGGTGAATCAGGAATGAAAATGGAAAAGGAAGAAGATGACAATGAAGGAGGAGCAGCTCAGGGAAGAGATGTCAACAAGCAAGGAGGAGGAGATGATCTCAGTAACACACATACTCAACCACCAGCCGAGCCCAGCTCAGCTGCAATCCCTGAAAGGAAACCAGAAGACTTGAATAAACCTATCAGAATCGAACAGGCAGTAGCAAAGAAAATCAGTTTACAACAACATCCGGGTGCTCCTTCCGCCATCAAAATCTCCAAATTAGCCGATGGAGCTCATCTTTCATGGGAGCCTCCCGCCATTACTGGTGGCAAAATAGTGGAATACTCGGTCTGCCTTGCAGTGAAAAATGCGACAACCACCACTAACGGAGATACAAAGACAGTTTCAAGTACAGCAACTCAACTGGCGTTTGTGCGCGTATACAGTGGTCCCCAAAACCAAGCTGTTGTTCCAAACTCATCGCTGTCAGCAGCTTATGTCGATGCCACTCAGAAACCAGCAATCATTTTTCGGATAGCAGCTAAGAACGAAAGAGGCTACGGGCCAGCCACTCAAGTTAGGTGGCTCCAAGATGTGGTGGCGTCTGCTAGCGGAGTGACTAAGCCTATAAAACGTGAAGCATCAGCCGCCGGCACTCCGGTCGACATCAAGAGGCCAAAGTCGACGAATAGCATTAGGCCTACTCAGTTTTTATATGGAGACATTATCCAACACCAACATACATGAAACTTATATTAATTGACTGCATTCCAATGCAATGAATTTATTTAATAATGCATTTCTAATATAGAATACATTTTCATATGTAAATAGATGAGAACTCTTCATTATTAAATAATAATATATCTCCTAATTCTTGCAGTATTTGTTTTTCATACACCTTTTCTATGAGCCCAATTTGAGAATAACAAACCCGCAAAAGTTACTCATACTAGGGTCATTTTTTTCAACCTCCGATCATATATCATAAGACAAGCGGTGGGGGGCGACTTTTGCAGAGCTGAACAGCTTGTCATCCCCACCAAACGCCCTGTGATCGGTGCGGCCAGATCGTCAATTGTTGTCGACTTATAGACCCAGAAACATGGCCGCGTCACTTGAGTGATATACCTTTTCCCCAAACTCAATACATGACTTTGAGGACAGAGTTTCCAAACTAACGAAGATCTCCAAAATAACGTCACAGCTTAACTCATCTGGCGGCAGCATTTCATGATCCACTGGTATGACAAATGCCTCAACCTTCACGGCAATTACATTGAAGAATAATCGTAAGTGTAAGTAACTTTTAGTGAAAAATTATTCTCTTATACATACAGTCTTAAAACAGTCATATTGTCTTTAAAGCTGTGCAAAGGCTAAAAATAAACTTTCTACTGGTGATATTTTTCAAAGATTTCAATTTGTATTATTTATCATCAAGCTATCAAAATGAAAAAGTTTTCTTGAGAAAACATTTTTTTCCGATCATTACTTTTTGAGATATGATCGCCTAAAGTTGGTATTGTTGATTGAATAAAACAAAAGTTTTCTGAAAATATCAATTTTTGAGAAAGTTATTCAATTTACTAAAAATGACCAAAAATAACTCAACTAAAAGTTATTTTTGGTAAATTGAATAACTTTCTCAAAATGATGTTTTATTCAATCAACAATACCATGAAGAATTTATCCTCTAAATCTCATGTATTTATCTCTTACCGAATTTGAAATGTTATTTCCAAAAATTTAAACTTTGAGCGCTCATATCTCAAAAAGTAATGATCGGAAAAAATGTTCTCCTGAGAAAACTTTTTCATTTTGATAGCTTGATGATATACAAATCGAAAAACTTTGAAAAACATCACCAGTAGAAAGTTTATTTTTAGCCTTTGCACAGCCTTAATTTGAGGTCAATCTGAGGTTGAAAATAGTAATTAGCGGAACTACAGTCATTTGGTTTTTGAATGTGAAATTAAGAGAGGAAATTTTTTTCAACTTTCATCGAATCTACTCTTATTTTTGGAATATTCGTAGAAAATGGTGTTTTTATACTGTTACTAGCCGTCAGGCTTGCTTCGCTCGCCATATCCGTCTAGCCAGGGGCCTCCGCCCCCTGGACCCCCGACTGGATCGTCCAAAAATGAGATTAGCGGGTTCGCTTCGCTCGCCTGCATTTTTCATTTGAGCATGCTTCATTCCATCAGAAAGTCAAAGTACTGAGAAAACGCAGAAAAGCTGAGAAAAACGTTGGAAGAAAGCTGATTTTGGGCGTATCTTTGATGAAATATTGAAGTCACCTCATCACAAAATTTTTAGACCCACGCTGAACCTCTGTACCAAATTTGAACATTTTCTGTCTATTACTTGATGAAAGAACTGAGAAAACGCAAAAAACCGCTAATTTTAGGCGTATCTTTGACGTTATTTCAAATTCCTTCTAACACAACATTATTACACCCTAGCTTAGCTTCTGTACTAAATTTGAACAATTCCTGTTCATTATTTGTTCTCGATAAATCTGAGAAAAAGTAAAAAAAAACGCTAATTTTGGGCGTATCTTTGACGTTATTTCAAATTCCTTCTAACACAACATTATTACCCCTTAGCTGAGCTTCTGTACTAAATTTGAACAATTTCTGTTCATTTGTTCTCGATAAAGCTGAGAAAACGCAGGTTTTGGGCGTATCTTTGGAAATTTTCCCAAATCCGTTCTTAGTGCGCCTCTAAAGGGCCAACTGAACATACCTACCAAATTTGAACGGTTTTGGTCCGGTAGATTTTCAGTTCTGCGAGTGAGTGAGTCAGTCAGTGAGTGAGTGCCATTTCGCTTTTATATAATTATAGAAAGAAGAGCAGTAATTATATTGTTGAAGAATACTACTATAAAAATAAAATTTCCCTCAATGTTGCATTTTTCCACCAAATGACTGGATATCACGTTGAGCCAATCATTAGCATTCAAAGAACACAATATGATAAATTCTGATGAAAGATTTTCTACTTGTTACTTTTTATTCAAATCAAAATTTAATAATTTGGAAAGGAATTCGTACCCTAAACATTGGATAGACTCGAGGGTGTGTACATACAGAGAGCGGTCTTAGGAGGATTTATAGTTATTAAGATTTATATTATATCTAACCATCTAAGACTGGAACTCGGAACACATGACCGCTCTTCAAGTGCACTTACTAGAAAACGATTATTCGTCAATAGAAGCAAAAAACAACCACGTTATCATTGCACACCCACATGAAGAACAATCCTAAACACTCTCATAGACACACCGAAAAAATCAATATCATCAGCAGCCTCATAGCCCAAGCGATGCTGTCTACTATTATAGGAATATGCTTACGTCTCCGGAAAAATGAAGTCCACGTTATAATGACAGTATTATTTTATTCATGTTGTTGTTATCCTTGTGTATCATTCTACAAAGCAGATAGCGCTGTCCTTTTCTAGCTCAGCAACGTTGCCATATCGATAATTAATTGACAAAATATCTATCCAAATTATAAACATTTATTCTGGTATGAATAAAATATAATTGATTATTTTAAACAAGAATGATCAGTTAATATTACATCGCAAATATACCAGAATGAGAAAAGGCTGTGCAAAGCTTTGAGGATCGGCAATACTTTTCTTTCTTTCTCCACTGACATTATAACATGGACCTCACTATAGCAAAAAGTTCAGGACAGTCCACAAAACCGTTGACTATCTTGAATAAGAAGACCAGGTCTATTCTATTACAAATCCAAAGTTATTATAGTATTAAAGATTAATCTTGTGATATAAACAAATTTAGCATTATCTTATGGTTAGGTAGGTCCTATATTAATACATCTTGAATAATGACTCTATTTTAAAATGGAAATTACTCTTTAATTTGTAATTCTGTAATAGAATTCAAAAGCATTATGCCAATAACTATTGAAAACAATAATGCCATTCAGCAGTAATGGAATTAATACAATTTTATAAACAAGCAGATAATCAGTAAAATATTCTATTTTGAAAATTCACTACATACTTCTTCTGCTTTTAAATTTTAGCAATTTTTACTTGAGCATCATTCTTAGTAAAGCATTATTACTTCTATACAATAAACACAATTTATTTAATATATCTAAATAATAAACGTTTATTGTAGATAGCAATAGCAATGCTAATAATAATATTTTGCTTCAAAATATTCAATTTACTTTAACATTCTATATTACGTATCTATATAGGTACCTATAAAAACAATATAAAACCGTTTCGTACCCTTTTATTAAAAGCTTTAACCTGAAAAAGACCTATGGTCGAAACTAGTCGTTAAAATATTTTAAAGTTTTTAATAAAAGGGTACTGCACGTTTTTATTTGAATCAATTAGCCCATATAAGCGAAAGTGATTCTATAGTTTAAAAGTAATGTATTTAATCCACTTTTGTTGAAGATAACAATAGTTTTGTTAATAGTCATCTTACCATTTAATGTTTGGTCAACTTCAAAACTACAAATTCAATGCTACGGTAGTTCATGAGTCATAAAGTTAGGAATAAAATAAAATAGAAATTCTATAGAATTAATAACTTAATTTGTCACAAAAACACAAACGTTACAGTTTGAACTGGACTTATATAGGCTACTGTACAGTTGAAGTGTACCGTACTTAGATGGATAAATCTGGGTTTCTATTGTAAATTTCAAAAGGATCTATGTAGTAATTAATGTTGTTTTCAGATTGGAAGAAAACCAATAGGATTCTGTAGGATTTTCTAAAGCCATGACAGAAGACAGAAATGGAGCCATTTTCCTACATGATTATGCAAAAAAGGTGGACGACTCAGACAGTGATGAAGAGGAACTTCTCTCTGAATCCAACAGTGATTCTAGTGAAGATTTAGACCAAGGCTTGGCCAATTATGATGAAAGTTCTGGGGATGTATTGGTACAATATTGTTCAAGCGATACTGAAAATATAATCTATTGTAGTTTTCCAGCCTTAGATAGTCTAGGAGGAAAAATAAATGAAGTGACTGTAGAATCCAGTGAACCTATCAATGCAGTTGCAAATGAAATAAATCATCTTAGCAAATCAGTTACAGGTGAACTAGATGGAGGATTTTGTAAATCAATTGAAAATAAAAGAATAATTATTTTTGATGAGGGGCAAGTCTATGTACAAGAGAATGATGGAAATTTGATTGATGAGGAAAGTATAGGTGATCCTGCTAGGGATGTAGCGGTAGATCAAAGAGTTCTAGCCTGTTGGTTCTGTGATGATACGTTCACTTCAGAATCATCCTTGAGTAGACATCATTCCAAAAAACATAAAAAATTAAAAGAAATGCTAAAAGTTGGGAACACGAAAATAAAGTGCAAACAATGTGATGAATTTGTAATGTACTCTAAGATGCACGATCATATGGCGAGTCACTTGCCTGAAGATAACAAGTGTCCGTATTGTAAACTGCTCTTCCGGTCATTGAAGCGTTTGAGGAAGCATGTCAATACACACAAAAATTCTGAACAAAGTTGTCACTATTGTGGGTTGCAGTTCACGAACAACCGGAACAAAATGATTCACATCACAAAGATGCACAAAGAATTATCATCACAAGAAACAATGGAGTATTTGTGTGATGTATGTGGAATTCAGTTTCATTATTTACAAAAACTTAGAATTCACCGGAAGGAGGAGCATTTCAAGACAGCTGAGTTACATGGATCAGAGTTTAGCAATGCTGGTAATAAGTTGGGTCACTTGACATTGCACAGTAAGGATTCGCAAGTCGATTTGTGCAAAGATTCTGGTCATCAACCGTTGCATGAAAACCAGAGTGACGTTGCCTGTGAAACGTGCTCAAAGTCTTCTCAAATTGAGTTAGAATATGACGTACCTTTTCATGAGGAGGAAGAGGAGGATCAAGATGCAGTTTGTGGTGGTCAAAAGTTGCATGAAAACCAGAATGACGTTGCCTGTAAAACGAGCTCAAAGTCATCTCAAATTGAGTTAGAATATGACGTGCCTTTTCATGAGGAGGAGAAGGAGGAGGATCAACGAAAACCTTACATTTGTGAGGTGTGCTCGAAACAATTTCATGAGAAGCGTTTTCTCCGAAAGCATATGGTTTGTCATTCAGACTCGCGGCCATACTTATGTTTTTGTGGTGCATCGTTCAAACGGCGACTTAATTTACAGCGACACACCAAAAAGCAACACGAAATTCCCGATAATAACACATTTCAGATGGTGATGAGCAAATCTTGTCAGACAGCACTCCACACCGATTTCCTCAAAGTGAAGAAATTTCAAATAGTGAGCAAATCATGTTGAAAAATTCAGATTACACCAAACAACGACAGGATGTTCTCCACAGTAAGCAACTCTCAGATGATGAGCAATTCTCATCTAACAGCACACCAAACCTCAAGACACATCAAGTCACATCTAAAGAAACAAAACTACAAGAAGCTTCTCACAGCAAACAGAATTCAGATGATGAGAAACAAATCTCACCAAATAAAAGGCAGCCGCTAGTAGGTGACACAAAATTTGTGTGTAGCATTTGTAAGCGGGTCCTGAAGACCGAATTGAAACTTCGTTGGCATGTGGCCCAGCACAAAGGGGAGAAGAAGCCTTTCGAATGCGAGCAATGTGGTCGTTGCTTTTCCAAGTTGATCTATTACAAGACTCACCTGCTGAAGCACACGGGTGAGCGTCCCTTCCGCTGTTCAGACTGCAAGCAGGGATTCCGCAGCCGGTCCACTCTGCAAGAGCACATCAAACATCTTCACTTGAAGATCTACTCCTGCAGATGCAACCAGTGTGGACAGCTATTCAAACACCGCAATGCGCTCATCTCTCACAGAATGGTTCATACAGGTAATAATTTATTTTCTTTTAAAACTATTCATTGATAGAGAATGTCGTTATCCTTCTCTATAAAATAGAATAGAATTATATTGATGATTGTTACTAGGCTATCGCCTATTGTAACATCAAGTTTACAGAACATATTTGATTAAAAGGAAAATTATACGGATCCATTAAAATTATAGTTATAATAATCATATTAATTATCCATTAAAAAGTTTAGTTTAACTGGTTAAACTAAATTATTAGATATTCATATACATAAAAAATAAGCCTGCTGTTGTGAGTTGTGGATAATAACGTGAACCTTGCTTCTCTGTACTAAGGTGACCCTCTTTTGAGGTAAACCTGGCTTCTCTGTAATAAGGTCACCTCCTCTTAAGGTGAACCTGGCTTTTCTGTAATAAGCTCTCACCTTCTCTTAAGGTTCATTCACTCTTATGGCTTTTATCGGCAGAGAGATCCTTTCGGATGTTCTACCTTGCCGTATTACCCAATGTCATCTCCTATCAACACTCAAGTTTATAGGTTAAGTCTTGGGTTCTTCATTTTTCTCACTAAAAATTTGCACTTTCACTTCCTGAGTTCCTATTTTATAAATTTTAAAATAAAGAAAAATATTTTCAAACACAAAATCACATTTAAAAAGCAAAAACTATAAAAATGTTGATGATAATATTGAACTGAAAATTTCACATTACAATTTTTTCCATGGCAATTTTTTCTCAAGATGATGAAATGTTGTATTGATCTGAAATTTGGCATGAATATTTATGCTATAAAGACTCAGCTTTAAAAAATAAAACAAAAAAATTCAAAATGACGGCTATTTTAAATTTTTGATTGCAAATTTCATTAAAACCAAATTTCTCTTAAGGTGAACCTGGCAGACGTTGACAAATTGTCATGCTTATTTTCTCTTTTAATACAAAAAAGGGCCATTCAATTATTATTAATGAGACGAATTACTACTCCCATAAACTTCTCAACTGATTCACATGAAATCTTCAGGACATGAAGTTGGCAATTTTGTGATTAAGTATGAGTAGTGTTTAATCGTATTTTGCAAGCACAGTCGCAAATTACTCAGTTAATGATGGCAAATCCGCTCAAGAATTGCACCTTGGAACAAACACGTGACAATAAATAGGCTACTCTTCAAAAATGATTCATTTAATCATTTAAGAAAATTATTAATAGACCCTAACAACATTTATTATACCTTCTTTCTGACAATTTAATATTCAAAGCCACTTATGCTTTTTGACTTCTTAATTGGATTAAAATTGTTTCCCTTTTAGACCCTCTTTAAGGAGTGCAAAAAGATGGTTTGGGTAATGGTTCGTGGTCGGAGCTGTGAGAAGGACCCTTCTGGACATGAATAAGAACATGAGACTTTTTAGTTCCCAGATGTCATTGCAAGGTTGCTAACATGTCCTCAGTTTCATGCGAATCAATTGAGACGTTTTTGAGTAGTAATTTGCCTCGTTACTTATTGAATAGCTCTCGTAGCACTGAATCATCCTCTAGGTAACTCAGCATATATATAATAATTTGTGTTAGGAAATCTAATCTTTCAACAATTCATATTGAATGTACATGTGGCAGTCCTCTGCGCAAAATATGCAACATCAAAAAATTGAAGATCAAGATTTAAAAACATACGATATCAAGATCTTGAACTTGTTCAAGAAATTATATAAATTCAAACAAAATTAATTTATAACTTATTCTTTTTTTTGGTATCTGGGGATAAAGCCAATTATAAGATAGCTTTAGTTGAGGCAATACAGTGGATGGCTGAAAACGTTCTCTGTGAATTTCCACATACATTCACCAAGTTTTATATGAGACGGCTCCAAGTTACACAAAGTCCACGATTTTATTTTAAATTAGACTTTATTATACAAAGACAGCCAAAGAAATATTTCTTATAATAGTCACTATAAGCTTCCATAATATATATTATTATCCTCAATTCAATAATGAATATAAATAATTTATTTATTTATTTGCCAAAAACAAAACACAAAAAAGCTGAAATTGAAGTTGCTTTCCATGACGAAACACTATATAATAACTTTGTTGTAGTTCTGACACTGTGTTACTTGTAAATATTTGAAAAAAAACACTTACTTTTGTTGGAGTATTGAGGAATGCATTTCACTCCTGAAGAGGAGCTTCATCAGCCACAAAAAAGCTTTACACAAAATAAATAAAATAATACAAATTATTTTCATGGAAAAATATTTTTGTTATTTTTCAGGCGAGAAGCCTTACTCATGCCACATGTGTGATCGCAAATTTATGCAGAACGGCAGCCTTAGCAAGCATTTGAAATCAAAGCATGAGGTTACAGACTCAACTGACTCTACCATAGAATTGGAGCCAACGATAGATGATATACTGACTTTCACTGTTTCTGACAATGAATCCATGAAAACGTAAGAATTCAATATCCATGAAAACTGGAATATCCATAAAAATGTATTAGCAATATTAGCAAAAATGTATCAATTTAGCATTGATGGAAGCCGCTGACAATTCTTTGCCAAAAGCCTACAGAGCATTTTTTTAATCACTTTTGGATAGTCGATGGAATGCTTTTACCAGGTAAATGGATAGCAATGTAACTTTTATATCATAGGTTTTATTATTTAATGATAATGTACAACATCTATATAAGTCTCTCAGGTAGCGGCTTATAGTAGAGATATATAGAGATAAATGGTCTCTATTGCTTCTAAATAATTTAGTTTATATAGATTTGGTTATGATTCTTTGTGTACCTCGGTATCAAAGATAATAAAAATATTTCTTGTCATATTCTAACTCTCTTTGCTTATTTATTCATGGAGACAACAGGTAAAAAAACCATTTTGCCTCCTTCACACTATACAATAATTTCCAACATAATACAATTTTCAATAAAAAGAAGATAGAAAATAATAAATAAATTATAAAAATAGCTAATTATAAAATTATGAGAATGAAATAAGATGAAAATATAAGATATATTTTGTATTTTTTTGTGTATTTTTTCACGCAGAAATAAAGTCAAATTTATTATTATTATTATTAAGAAATATACAGTCGTATATAGAATAATAAAAATACAGTAGCTTAATTCAATATGAAAAAATGCACACATACCTTAGTAAACTATAATCATTACTAGTATATAGACAAAAGGGAAAAAATGTCTGTGTAATGTACTACCACTAGCCTTTATGAGCATAATTCAAATTCAAATTTATTTATTCAAGTAAGTTACAATACATTCTGGTTTATACACGAATCTACAATAAATGCAGTACAACAGCTTATTATGCAACAAATTTCACATATTATGAAAACGTATTAATTACAATGAAGATTGAATGCAACATTAGAACATTGATAATATAGTATTGTAATGTAACTACATAAATCAGCGGTGTTTCAACAATGAATAAATATACACCCCACTATAAAAGAATAAAATAATATATAATAATTGAATAAAAGAATAAAAGAAATGCAAGCGCAAATCACGAAATGATGGACCACATACTACAAGACTAAATCATATGAAATCCTTCGGAATTTGGAAGGGGAGAACCAGAAGATATCCAAGTGCTCCGAATAAGTATTGAAAATTCTTTGAGCTCCACTTAAAGGAAAGTTATAATGGCTTACCGTTCTGGAGCGAGAAATATGAAATTGAAATTCAGAACGTCGAGCAATGGTATTTATATATATGTTAATTTAAAAAAACAGGTAGGAAGAATCAATTTAACAGATTGTACAGAAAAACAAGTAATTTAACATCACGTCTTACTTTCATTGATTTAATATTGAACATACTTCTGAGGGAGTTGGTTGGATAATCAAAGGGACAGAAAACCCTGTTCTTTTTATAATACATACATCTCAAAAATGTGTTTTGCAAGCGTTCTAGAAGGTGAATCTGTTCATTATGATAAGGATTCCATACTTCGCATGCATACTCTAATAGACTCCTCACAATTGATTTGTATAAAGGTGCGTACAGACTTTCGCTCTGCTCTGCAACCGAACGTCACTCCAGCAGAGCGATTGATGATCGACCGGCGAGCAAGAGTGGTTCGACCGGGAACGCGAGAAGATCTAACATCTTCCGTAACGTTCATGATGGGTGCGTGGGCGGAGCGACTGTGGTTCGATGGTGGTACGAGGGAGGAGCGTGCTCGGTGCGGGTTGCAAGCGCGAATATGTGTACGCAGCTTAAGAGTAGCAGAGGTACCACATCAGTGAAGGGCGAGCATGTCCTCAAAATGAAACCCATCTGTTGATTGGCTCTGTTAGCTATGTAATCAATATGTGAATTGAAAGAAAGGTCTGGGCTGAATACTACTCCAAGGTCCTTGAAGGACTCCACCTTTTCCATTGGAATGCCATTTATATAGTATACACCTGGATGAGTGGAGGACTGCCGAGTGAAACTCATGAATTTACATATTTCATTCACATTCATTTTTAGTCCATTTTCATCACACCATCTAGACAGACTATTAATATCCCTCTGCAAATCATAGCAATCTCTATGATAATTGATTTCTTCATATAATTTTACATCATCTGCATACAGAAGGCATGAAGATTCACTGATGGTAGATGGTAGATCATTAATGAACAGAAGAAATAGAAGTGGACCAAGGTTAGAGCCCTGAGGAACCCCTGATGTACACTCAAACCATTCTGATTTGAAATTATGAATCTTGACTTACTGTATTCTTGCCTCCAGATAACTCTGTAGAAGATTAACCATTGTTACACAAAATCCTAACACTTTGAGTTTCCGTATCAGAAGTCTGATTTATGGTGTCAAACGCTTTTGATAGATCTGTAAAGATAACATCTGAACGACCCCCATGATCCAAAATTTGTGAAACCTCACTACTAAACACTATAAGATTGGACACAGTTGAGCGACCAGGCAGAAATCCATGTTGCTCAGGTTCAATAATCCTCTGACCCTGCTTATAAATAATCGAATACAGGAGCTTCTCAAAAACTTTCGAAAAACAATTCAAAATGGAAATTGGAAATGCAAAATGGAAATGCAAATCCAAATTGGTTTGTAGTTTTTAATACCATTCCTATTCCCAGACTTGAAAACAGGAGTAACTCTTGCAATCTTCCATTTTGAAGGAAATCTACTCGACCTTATAGCCAAGTTGAAAATGAATTTTAATGGCTCTAAAGGAGCTCTACAGCACAGCCCTTGACAATAAAGGTTGGAATCGCATCAGGACCCTCGGAGCAGCCCGACCTCAGCCCATTGATAGGAGACAGAATATCATTGTAAGAAAGTAATCATATCTCAGAAAGTAATGATCAGAAAAAATGTTTTCCTGAGAAAACTTTCTCATTTTGATAGCTTGATGATATACAAATCAAAAAACTTTGAAAAATATCTCGAGTAAAAAGTTTATTTTTAGCCTTTGCACAGCCTTAAGGTTATCGTTCATAATCAGATTCTCATCCTTAATCAGAAAATAACTTGGGTCATCACCACTATTCTCCTCCCCCCTTTTACATTTCAAGAATTATAATAATTAAAGGAAAAAATAACTTATAAATAGCAGAACCTTTAATGAATAAAATACTAGATATTTGGTCTTCAGCATGGATAACCACCTTAGTACCACCACAACTACTCAGAAAGAATCTATAATATTGAAAACACCCAGTTTAAAAGAAAACAGAGTAATAAGATTAGAAGCAAGAACGAGAAATGTTATTGGAAGACCTAGCAATACTGTAAATGAGAATGAGATAAAAATATTCGATAGTTCTGTTGATATACCGTAGAATAAGTTGCAGAAAGAAAAACATACAGTTAGAGCAGTTAGTGAATTGATAAGACTATACCACGCATTGTTAAATAGTAAACGAATTTTGTATTGATATAATGTAGCCTTATAATCCATTACCAGGAACAACTAAGACAATCCCTAGTACATTTATTTCGTTATTATTTGCTTTTCAATTGAAAGGTTCCTTACCAATTTCTTTAAGATTAAACATTCATTAAATTATAAATTGTTTATCAATTTCCAGGACTCCAGATAGGAGAATAGTTCAGTCAAATGGTCGTTTTTCAGGAAACAGCCCCGAAAGAATTTTTCTCGACGGTTCTATTTATGTAATTTGGGGCGCTGAATTCGAATCTGAAATTTGCTGACACGCCAGAGGGCGGCTTCATCCCCAAAACCCCCTAAATTTTTGTGACTTTTTTAATTTTTCCATTTAATCTCGAAAACTTCAAGTTTTTGGAGAAAAATCACTCTCTACAAAATTAAAGATAATAAAATTTCCAATAAATTGAGTGGTCGCGCAGGATTCTACAACTTTTAGTTCCGGAGCTACGAATTTTCAAAAAGGGGTATTTTTTAGGAGTTTTCAAAATTATGCAAACCTACCACTTCTACCCTATACAACTTGGATATTTTTCTAGTATAGATAAAACACCATACATCACGTGAAAGAACAATTGAATCTGAACAGGATTCCTTAGGAATTTTCGAATTTAGTAGTGGGGGAGGGGGAATACACCCAACAATAGAAAATCATGTCCTACAGCCAAAATACAAATTTTTACTTTCCTTGCCCTATTACCATAGGTAAGGAAAGTATTGCTTTCCGAAAAAAAATTAAGGTACCCCAATTTCTAAATTTCTATACGTTTCAAGGTCCTCTGAGTCCAAAAAAGTGGTTTTTGGGTATTGGTCTGTATATGTGTGTGTGTGTGTGTGTGTGTGTGTATGAGTGTATGTGCGTCTGTGTACACGATATCTCATCTCCCAATTAACGGAATGACTTGAAATTTGGAACTTAAGGTCCTTCCCCTACATATAAGGATCCGACACGAACAATTTTGATCAAATTAAATTCAAGATGGCGGCTAAAATGGCGAAAATGATGTCAAAAACAGGGTTTTTCGAGATTTTCTCGAAAACGGCTCCAACGATTTTGATTAAATTTACACCTGAAATAGTCACTGATAAGCTCTATCAACTGCCACAAGTCCCATATCTGTAAAAATTTCAGGAGCTCCACCCCATCTATGCAAAGTTTGATTTTAGATTCTCAATTATCAGGCTCCAGATACAATTTAAACAAAAAAATTCAAGTGGAAAAGATTGAGTATGAAAATCTCTACAATTAATGTTCAGTAACATTTTCACCTAAAATTGAAAATAAGCTCGAAATTCGAGAAAATGTGATTATCCAATTGCAAACTGTTGGCAACTGTTGATTCTATTAAATGATTCACTATGAAGACATAGCAGACCTCGTATGTCTCCAGCGTTATTTTCCTGTCACCAGCTGACTCAGATCTTTGTTTATAAGTGGACTTGAGATGCGCGTCAACACTAGCGTCAGGTGATCAATTCTCATAACGGCAAGGAAAGTTGTGTGAGTGCGCCACACCAGATTTTTCATTATAATGCCTTTTCAAGGCCTTCCTAACAAAAAATACATATTTCAGCTGAAATCATCTCACGAGGTTTATTCTCTATGAGAATCGCCCGTTAGAAACATTAAATTTTAGAATTTACTAGTAGGGGGTACGTCATAAGGATACGTCAAGGATCAAAACTTTGAACATTTATAACTTTTGACAGAATAATCAGATCTCCTCGTAATTCAGCTCATTCTTCTCAGCTCGTCAAGGCGGTTCAAAATCATTTATTGTAACTGAAATTTGATGAAAAAATAAAAAATTCCTCCTTCAGTGTATCTTAGCCCATATTTAAATACTCAGAAAAATGACCAATTCCTTTATTCAAAACTGTGTATCTCGGTAACCCGAAATGATAAAAAATGGTAATTAATCTTGATTTGAAGAACAGAATCTCCTCTTTCATGTGAGGTGAATGAATTTTGTAAAAATATGATCGTGTGGTAAGATACGTTTGTTTCAAAAAATCAAGAAATTTGCTATACTTTCCTCATTTTCACAGTCTCCACAGTTTATCGATAATTAACAGTCATGCAAGATGAATTTAAGACGTAGCTTATAGAGCATGTAATTCTCTTTCATTTGAGACCAATCGCAAGTTTCTATCATGTATCTTACTCGTTTTAGAGACCTCTCGAATAACAGTAAAATCGCAGAAAAAATGAGAAAATAATGAAAAAATGAAAATAATCATTTTTTTAATTGGCTGTTACTTTCGAACAGTATTGTAATCAGAAAAACGATTTATGGGAGCAAGAAGAGGAAAAAATTCTCTACAACCTTTACTACTTTTTGGATTTTTTATCTAAAGTGTTTCACAAGATACGCAATTTTGAATATGCAGAAAATTTGTGATGCTTTAATCATTTTCACAGTCTCGCATATTCAAAGTTGCGTATCTTGTGAAACACTTTAGATTAAAAATCCAAAAAGTAGTCAAAGTTGTAGAGAATTTTCTCCCTCATGAAAGAGTAGATTCTGTTCTTCAAATCAAGACCAAGTACCATTTTTATCATTTCGGGTTACCGAGATACACAGTTTTAAATATAGGAATTGGCCATTTTTCTGTGTATTTAAATATGGGCTAAAATACACTAAAGGAGGAATGTTTTATTTATTCATCAAATTTCAGTTATGATACATGATTTTGAACCGATTCTATGATTCTCATAGAAAATAAACCCTCGTGAGATGATTTCAGCCGAAATATGTATTTTTTGTTAGGAAGGCCTTGAAAAGGTATTATAATGAACAATTTGTATTTTGGCTGTAGGACATGATTTTCTATTGTTGGGTGTATTCCCCCTCCCCCACTACTAAATTCGAAAATTCCTAAGGAATCCTGTTCAGATTCAATTGTTCTTTCACGTGATGTATGGTGTTTTATCTATACTAGAAAAATATCCAAGTTGTATAGGGTAGAAGTGGTAGGTTTGCATAATTTTGAAAACCCCTTAAAAAATACCCCTTTTTTGAAAATTCGTAGCTCCGGAACTAAAAGTTGTAGAATCCTGCGCGACCACTCAATTTATTGGAAATTTTATTATCTTTAATTTTGTAGAGAGTGATTTTTCTCCAAAAACTTGAAGTTTTCGAGATTGAATGGAAAAATTAAAAAAGTCACAAAATTTTAGGGGGTTTTGGGGATGAAGCCGCCCTCTTGCGTGTCAGCAAATTTCAGATTCGAATTCAGCGCTCCAAATTACATAAATAGAATCGTCGAGAAAAATTCTTTAGGAGCTGTTTCCTGAAAACGACCATTTGACTGGACTAGAAGCAGTTATTTTAAATCACAAAAGCAAGTCTCATAGAAAGCATTCATTCGGTTGAGTTGATTATAACTCTATGTAGTTGAGTTAATAGCTGAGAGAACAATGATAATAATGGATTAACAGTTGTATAATTCTGATTGATTAATGAATAAAAACAGATACGTGAAATCGAATAATAATACACTCTAGATTTGACACAATTCATTCCCGGAAAACAATATAATATATTATATGAGACCTACAATATAGGGAAAATAAAATTAAATCTTTAACAATTGACTGTAGTTGGTACAGCTTTCAAGTCCTTCTCACATCGTACGGTATAGATTCTACCGTTCTCAACAATTCTTATCTCTATTGTACCAGTCTTGTCCACCCAAACATAAATTTGAAGCCAAATTCCTTTTGAAGTTTTCTAGCTTTGGAGAGAAGTATTTTTCGTAGAGCCGTTAAAGTTTATATAAACTGGGTGGGTCTCACCTTGCATCCCCATGTGCCTGGTCGACTGCTTGCTGAAACTGCGCTTCTGCTGCATAATCTCGTGCGTCCAACATACTTCACTATGATTGGTGGCGGATTTCGTGAATCAGGTCGCTTTTTAAGACGATGACAGCAGTCAATCTCTTTTGCACCTATCTGCACACCTACAGCTTGGCAAGTTTGGAGCACCACCTTTGAGACGACCTCCTGATCTGCGACTGGAATACCGTGTATCTTCAAAGTATTTCGTCTTCCATACTGCTCCAGATCGTCGGCTTGCATCGACAGGTCATTAATTTTCTGCTTTAGAGCTTCATTTTCAGTTTGCAGAGTCCTTATTAGTCTATTTCCTGCTGAGATGCTATCAATTCTCCCTGTGTAACAAGAATTTCAGCGTTGTTGTCGAGTTTTGCATGACACGAACTGAGGGACTCTTGTCATTTCTCGAAGCTGCTCATAACTTGCCGCTTGAAATCATTCAAGGCCTCAGTATACGGGTCCTCGGAGCCTGATGAATTGACGGACGCACCAGCGCTGGAAGTTTTTACTGGAGTCGATTGAGCCTCAGTACCCCGCTGACTACGGTGACCCGCCAAACAGCTTCCGCACTTCCAAGAACTCTTCCTCATGAGTTCGAGCTCAACTTCACTTAGATCTCTGTCCGACTCTCCCCTGATACATTTTCTATGGAAAATCGAGCCACACTCAGCGCATACCACTTTGACCTTGTCAGATCTTCCAACCAACACATTGCACTCCGCACATGCACTCATTTTAGTACTGTAATAAAGATTTAATTCGGCTTGAAAACTGTTAAAACGAATAAATATCAACGAAAGAACCGACAGGCTTAGTAAGATGGCGACCAAACTAAGCCAAACTATTCATAAATCAACCGGTAGCCGATAAGAGAGAACGGAACGAAAAACGTCTGCTCGCAATCAACTCTCTGATAGAATTTTCACCTACAAGAGGTATTCTATTTACAGGAAAATATTCTTTTTTAATGCCTGAAATAAGCAGAGTTCATACTCAACAGGAAAATATTATTTTCTGATGCCTGAAATAAGCAGAGTTTATACTCATTCACATTAGAATTAGATAGAAATCAAATCCACAGTTATTTAAATTGTAGGCTGGATGTAATAAAAATTAGTGGTACAAAGACAACTTAACTATTTACGTGTTGTGTTTTTCTGGGTGCGTTTTGATTATTGGATAATTCACCAGTAAATGTCACCATCACAGTGCATTCATAGTGTCTGAGATCCACTTCAGACTCTCAGCATAGGTTAAATGGTAAGCATCGATATTACATATATTTAATGCTTGCAGTTTGAAATGAATCTTATTATAGATCAAATCACCATTGGGAAGCTTTCTGCCGTCGTATTTATGTACTCTTATCAAGCTTTTGCTCAGAGTCAATTGTATGATGACATGTGAAGCACAGTATATCACTTATAAATGCAATAAAAGTAGATATAAATTATAAATACAATTCTTGTAATTGTATCCACAAATAAATAAATATGAAACATTGGGATTGATTGTGTAAAGGTAAAAATAAAATTGGTAAACTTCGAATAAAATATAAAACGAATCACTTTAATGAACCCAGTTGTAAAATTGTATAATAAATAAACATGTCAAAAAACGTCGAGTGTTTGCGTCATAGATCACCACTATAGATATTCGCAGATGCCCTATTACTAAAATACTTCTGAAAGAGACCCCCTCATATTTCAACAAAGAAAATATAACAATTCAAAATAGTTTTACTATTTCAAGACAATAACTGGCGAACCTTCATTGATTTTCTAATACAAATATATCTTAAAACGAGTGATAGTAATTAGTTTGGAACAATAAAGATGATCAACACTTCCGAAACTCTCTTGCACTTGAAATGCAGATCAAACTAAACATCAATAGTTAAAACTTATTTACCTAGCTAACGTACGTTTAAAATGTAGTGTTAGCTCACTTAATAACTATTTCCAAATTATAATTCTATCCAAATAAAATAAATAACATTTTAAATATAAATCACAGCAAAGTTACAAATTCTTATTACAATATAATGTATTACTAGATCCTAGTATTACGGCGTACATTGAATCTCAACTTCTATTGAAAACAGATGGAAATTACTGAGATATTCCAATTATTCAATAATAATTACTATTGAAAATATTTTAAGACGAAAATTTATCCAGTGCAACGGCTGGTCATGGATTCATGAAAAGAATTAAAGATATCAACTCCAACGTTTTTCTAGGAGAAAAATATTTCTGAAATTACTTTTGTTTTAAATGAAATAGGAGGAGAAATGTTAATAAAGCTAGGATGTTAGCTAATGTTAGTTAATAGCTAACAGTCCTAGCAAATCCTTGAAGAATAAAGTCAAATTCTACCTAAAATATATGTTGATAATGTACATTTTATAAAGAGAACCTAAGTTTACCCGCCTTATATAGTGTACCCACAGTATACTGTGTTGATCAAACAAATTTGATCACCTAAAGCCATAGAGCAGTTCTTTCTGCAACTGTTCAGCATCTAGAGTTCCCTCGATCGCCTCACAATTCGGATTAAACACAGAATAGGCACTCAGTTCACCCGCTTTCTTAGGCCCCGTCCTAGTGTTCTTATACAGAATAACCATGAGCGAGATCACAAAATAGACGGCCCCGAATTCGGCGTGTATGGCCAGAACAAACAGAAACGCCCACAGGGACGTGTATAGGGTCAGTTTAGTCCAGGTTCTTGAATCGAAGAGTTCACCGTCTTCGTCGGATACAATTGACTCATTTTCGATAACCGATTCACTCTCACTGACGGCTGCTTGATCAACAAGCTCTCTGTTGTTGATATCCAGTCTTGTGTCATTCTGTAAAGCAATTGATGAAACCAAATTATTCAAATAAATACGGCAAGATTAGTACAAATTCAATACAGCACATTGTAACTTTATTTTTCGGCCAGGATAGCCGAGTCGATTCTGGCGTTGCACCCATCAGTCTGATAGTGCTACCTGGTCGCGGGTTCGAATCCCGCCGAATCCCATCAAATAGGCATGGACGTTTGACCATCTCAACAAATCACCCACGCACTTCCCATTACCCACGCACAAGCGAGAAGCTCATGTGGGCATCATCCGTAATAAATAATAAAATATTACAATATCGCCAAACCAGAATCGTTGAAACTACTACTATAGAATCGTTACATAATCTTGTAGAAGATAAAAAATTCATCAACCATGGCAAAAATATCACAATAGCGATGGTAAAAGCCTCAAAGGAGAGCAATTGGCCTCAAAATCTGAGTTGCGGCTGTAGCCGTGGTTTCATTTATTAGAATGTGATATACAATACAGTTATTTATAGTTTTATACTTATTGCAATTAGTTGAATGCTGACCAACTGGAAAAATATTTTGGAACTCTTAAAATCATAAATTTCAATGTAGATTAATATTTACTCAATTTAGTTGAGCTAAATATCAGTAGCCTATGAAATGAGTAATTCAGGTTGCTGTCAAATTTCTTTCATTTCGCAGTGAAAAACTTAGTAATAAAAACAAATATTATATAAATTTCAAGCTGACAAATTGATAGCTCTCTAAAAAATTCGCAATTTCAATAATGCGCAAAAATGATTATAATGTTTTCATACATTAGGGGATTAGGGTTTTCAAAATTTTATATATGATCATCAGAAAATAATCCATTTTCCGAACATCCTTGTAATTTAATTTAACATATCCAAAACAAAGTGGATACTTCTCGATCGGTGATCGATTGAAACACTGAAGATTCCAAGACAATATCAGATAACCGTTATTCAAAAACATATATACTGATTATTCACCAATGAGATTGAATTATTCAACTTGGAAACTTGTAGAGAATAGATGGACTTCCAACTGAATCTAACTTATTTCAAATTATCTGAACCTTAATAATGCCAATTTATTTTTCCAAAAAGAATTCAAGCATCCATGAATCCACAGGTCAAAGGATTCAATCGATCGACAAAATTATAAATGTCCAAGTAGTATCTTACCTCCTGTACTCTATCATCCTTTGTATCCGAGTTGAACATTTTATTGAATATGCTTTTTATTTTATTTTGAGTACGGTCCAGAAGTTCTTCTCTGGCTCTTCTTCGTCTGTACGCTTTCAATTTAGATTCCATCGAGTTTTCCTATCCTTTCATCAATACATCAATATCTTCACACTGTCGGTCACAAAAAGGTGTCTCTTGAAAAACAGTAGTCAGAGGTTGCTTGGAGATGAATATCTGCAAAAGAGGAGATATGTGATGAGTCTGCATTTAGAAAAAGATTGGTGTGTTTGAATGGTGTGAAATCATAGGAGAAACAAGAAATAGAGATTATTGATTGAAGACAGGATACTGGTTAGAGCTGACTGATTGTGAGTCTAGGCGGTGGTCTGGGAAAAATCTAACAAAAAAATTAATTTCTATTTCTATAAGAATTTCAATTTTGAGGTGAAGTTTTCACTTTGCAATACCACCAACCAGTACTATAAGTCAACTTAAAATTCACAATCAGTTTGTATAAAAACCTGGAAATTGGAGTTAACCAAACGTGTTTGCATTAGAAATGATCCCTCGATGGTTTGTTTTTCATCGTTCGGTTATAAGTCCAAATGACTCCCACGCCATTGACCTGGGTACAATGACCTCAAGGTATATGTTGCGGTGAAAAAACTCCAAACCAACTGAATTTTTCAATGTTTTGGAATATTAGACAATTTGAAATCAAGTTGAAAGTACCCTGACACTTTCTTTAAAGTTCAAAATCCTCGAACTTTTTGTTCCTCTTCCAGTTGTCTTTGATATTTGCCAAAACAAACCATCGGACCAATTATATCACTCCCACATTTTTTTGATAATGAAATGAGATCAAGTAAAACACTTCATCTTCAGTGGGTAATAGCTTACTGATATACATTTTTTCAAAAATTAGTAGGTTTGAAATTAGGTCGTCTTGAAATATATATCTACAGCTTATGGTTCACTTATTATAAATGACGCCATCGATCCCACAGCTTTGAGTAATGGATGAAGGAGAAGGTATAAGGTTGACTGAAAGGATTGCATTGAAGTCGTTGCAAAATTTCTAGGAACTCTTTGATGTTTTATTTACCAATGATGGAAAGGAATATATCACGCCTAACCATCTCACCGAGGAAATGAGGATGATCTTCTCGTTCGGGAGGGCCGCATCAGCATTGTGGAACTGGCTGAAACATTGAATGTATTGAATGTGGATCTCAGCCATGTGACAGCCAGGACGATGGAAATTGAGCGATCTGACGCTAAACATAGTTTATGGACAACTGACCGACAATACCTACACGCATCGTGTAGAAGAGATCAACGACCATTTTTTGGTCACTCATAGGCAGGTCACGATCGGAGAGCTTATTCGACATAACGACTTGCCTTCTGAATATGTACAGTCGTTGGTTGAGAAAAATCTCGGGTAACAAAATCCTTGCTAAGAAATATAAAGAAGAGGGTACCGCGTCACGAGATGCCTTAAACCAGCTTTGAGAAAACAAGTCTGGTTTTCAATTCAAATGGAGTGGCCGTATACGAGTATATTGGACGCTGCTGGCTTTGTAAACCTGGTATGTAAAGCCAGATATTTTTCTAGGGCCATTCCCGAGTTTTGGATGGACACGTAGCCTATAGCCATCGGTTCTGGCTACCTAAAAGGGCAGACGTCAAGGTGCGACCTGAAAACTCGTGAAACTAGACCTGAGGACAGCCCAGTAACTCGGAATTTGGTTATTATTATCAAATGGCAGCAAGGTGCCATTAATCTTATGGTGCGTTGAGCTAAATTTCTGCAACGTATCCAATTTTTTGGATAGGGCCAAGCCAAATTGAGTCAGACAGTAAAATTATATATTAATGAATCCTTCATCAAATAACTAATTTTTTAATTACAGTATTGAACATTTATACTTTATAAATTTGATTAGAAATAAATTAGTTTTATTTTTTATTCGTTTTTAGACGAGTTCGGAGAGCTTCCTACCCTGCCGAATCGTCTAAAAACGCCTCATGTGGTTTGGCCCTAGATTTGAACTAATTCATGATTGAAATCAAAGAAGGATTCATTAATATATAACTTTTATTGTCTGTCTCAAAAAATAGTGGAGCAGAAACGGTAGCTAATGCATAGGCCATACTATTTAGAGACTGTAATGTAACCAGAAGATGAGCTTCTCATTAAGATCAGTGGTAGGGAGTTACTCGTTTTTGTGCGTCTCGTATTGAAAAAAATCAGTGCAAAGTTGAGCCACAGAATACTTACGAAATGGGAAGTTGGCTAGTATCTGTGGTTGAGCCAAGCGGTGGCATAGATAGAAGCTAGAATGACACGGGTGACATTCATTTCATCTAAATTTCACTTGTCTTATGCTCTACTATGTTCTGACCCGACAATCTATCTTTAAGCAAATTTCACACCGCCATAGCGTAGCATGAAACGTCTTTTGAAAGACCTAGCCAACGTTTTTACTACTGTTAATTAATCTGTCCATTTCAAACCAGCAGAGATTTAAAATTAGAAGATACGACGGTTTCCACAAGATACAAATTTCTACAACTTTATTGACATTTTGGAGCAATTATTGAATCAAATTGGAAGGTTGGATGTACCTATTTTGATATGTGGAGATAGGAATATTGATGGCAAGATAGATTCCGTATATAGGAGATGTTTTTTTTATGTGTTAGAATCACACAAATTGTTGAATGTTGTAAAGTTGAACACTCGAGTAACTCCAAATGTATCAACACAAATTGATTACATACTGACAAGTGAGAACATACAACATGTACAAAGCGGCTGTATTGACACACCATTGTCAGATCATAGATGGCTGCATATAGATATAGATGCATGTTGATATGAAGTCAGGCTTAAAAATAGAAAAGAATAGAATTACAAAACTAGGTATGGACGAATGTTTTGGAAGGCTTGGCATGATAAAATGGATGGACATGGTTCAATGAATTTTATGACAATTATAGATACTGTTTTGAAATATGTTGCCCAAAAAAGATCTATAAGATTAATAACAAATCTGAATTGAGTTGGATTGACAATGACATTATATTGTCAAGAGATAAATTGAAACAATTATACTGGAGGACTAGGCAATTTAACAATGAGAGAGCAAAGTTGCAAAGAGACAGCACTCACAGTTAATTTCTGGTAACAGGAGGGTGTTTTATAGAAATAAATAATAAGGGCAAGAAATGTTAGTAAGGAGTGATGGAGAATTGTTCACAGCTTAACAAAGAATACTTTCATCCATGATAAGTTAAAGATAGAGGAGGAGCTGGTTAGTGATCCCTTTAAGATTGCACAAGAGTTTAATAAATATTTCTATGAGGAAGTAAGGAGCCTTGTTGGTGATGGATTACCCAAGCATTACATGATAGGGGATGATTGTGAGACAAGGGATGGTTGTTATTTTCACTTAAGATCAACTTGTGCTGATGAAGTGATAAATATAAAAATTGATAGAATGTGCAATAAGCCAAGTGCTGGAGTTGACAATATTCCATGTAGACTAGTTAAAGCCTCAGCACATATTACAGCTGAACTACTGTCATTGATAATTAATAAGTCATTTGAGGAAGGTGAATTTCCAGACGCTATCAAAACTTCTAAGCTTATACCAATATAAGCCAATATATACCAATATATATACCTGTAGCTGTTCAATCGGTCTATTCCAAAGTTTTTGAAGTAACTTATCTGGACAGATTGATTCCGTATTTGGAGCAACACAGATTGATAAGTTGTAGACAATTTGGTTTCAGGAATAAAAAAATCACAGCTGATGCGATTTTTGCCTTGTTAACTGCAGTGTATGACAAAGTAGATTGTACTGATGAGGTATACACAATATTATATGATATGACTAAGGCATTTGATTGTGTTCACCACGAAATGTTGAAGCTTAAACTCATCAAATACGGAATCACAGGAAAACCTTTGGATTGGATAATGACATATTTGAAAAATCATCAACAAGTGGTCAATGTAAGTCACATAGGAAATGATAATGTTATTCGACATATTAGATCACAAGTACAACAGGGTGTTGACATAGGAGTACCTCAAGGTTCCAATATGGGCCCAGTCTTGTTTCTGCTTTATGTAAACGATCTCCCCACTTCTGTGCAAGAGGGGGAGATTTGGATGTTTGCAGATGATGTTTGTCACTTCTTAATAGACAAGAATGCTTCTGAAGCAATTAAAAAAACGCAGAAAGGTCTAAATGAGATGAGTGTATGGTGCACAGAAAATAAGCTGGTACTTGACCAAAAGAAAACGTGTGTGTTGCAGTTCCATAATGTTAAGAAACAAGACTTAAGTCCACTATTGCGAGTTGGTGATCAACACCTACAACTGAATAAAAATTTAAAATATTTAGGAGTACATATTGCTGACAACCTACGATGGAAAGAGCACATAAATAATGTTGTCAAGAGACTCAATGTAGTGTGTTGCCTTGCTCGACGGCTGCAGAAAATGGTGGACGCAGAAGTATTACTGAAAGTCTATCATGGATGCTTCCACAGTGTATTAAATTATAGTATCGAATACTGGGAAAATCGCTCAGAAGCGGAAAGAGTATTCTTATTACAAAAAGAATATTAAGAATTTTAAGTGGTGCACACTACATCGAAGATTGTAGACCGATATTCAAGAGATTGCATGTGTTAACATTAACTGATGTATACATATTGGAGTCAGCGACTACAATATTGAAATATCCAGAATATTTTGAAATGAACTCCAGCATTCATCATCACAATACAAGACAGAGACAATACCCACATCGACAGGCAAAGAACAACACTAGCCTTGTCTAGTGTTAGAGACGTGGCAAGCAGGGTGTACAACAAGCTTCCCTTGGAGCTTCAGGAGATCCTTGAAGACCCACTTACTTAGAAAGAATTATTATTCCATGAAGGAGTTCTGGGATGACGTCTGACAACCAGATAGAACAGAATAAAATGACAACCACGGCTGTAAAGGCTTCCAGTGGGATCACTACAAGTATACAAGTAAGTTACGTCTTCCAAATATGTATTTTAAGCACAGTCTGTGCTACATTTGTTTAATAAATGTTACTATATACATTTTTACTAATTGACAGCGTATTTATAGCACAAATTTTATATAATTGATAGAATAACCTAAATTTATAGGATCTGAATAATCTTTATTCTGAATTTTGTATAATACTAATCAATTTACTTACAATGATTTGCCACGCTAACTCAATACTCAATGCCGTGAATGCGTGAAAGTGGAAATTTTAAGGTTAAAAGGCTTTTGTCAATATTTTCTTCAAAACAGCTGACTGAACTAGCAGCAAGCAAATCGGTCTCCCGGAAGAAGATCCTGCGCATGAGCAATGTGTAAATCCGTATTCACACGTTGGCCCAATGAATACCAGCGTCAGTGTATGGTTGGGTGGTTTGCCAGCGCTGGCAGAGTTAAAGTGAGTTATAATAATATCACTGGAGGAAGAAAGGAGAACAGTGTTGCTGATTATCTGCCTTCTATAAGATCTAGCTGATGTAATATTAATTTTTCATTTTTGTTTAAAATTATCAATCATATTTTTTCGCCACTCTGCACTGAAAGCAGCTGTTTTCCAGTCCCTACGTAGATCTAAAAGACCTTATTTGCAGACGACTCTCATCTGACGTCAGAAAAGGGTTTCTTTCCGGCCTAGACCGGAAAACATACTCTTTCTAGCCGCTAACATGGAAGTCCGTAGTTAATAAGTCATCCGCTAGATCGGGCGAGTGTCCACTTTCTTTAACTAAGTCGCCATGATTTCAGTTCGAGTTTCAAATCAAACTAATTCAGCATTCGCTTTGCAACCATTTTTATTCAATTATTTATTGTTGATTAGTGCATTCCAAATTTTCAAAAATGCCTGAAGATGACGATGCCTGTTATATTCCAAGTGAAATTTTAGAAGAATCTGAAATCCTGACTGCAAATCTTCTACCACTAAAATCAAGAGATAGGTACAATAACAAGTATTCTTTATTTATTTGTCAGCAATACCTGTAGTGTGGTGAAAAATATCGTTCGCACCATGGGCAAAAATGTTTTTCTGGCTCTCAATCTTTTCTAGTCCTCGGCCTACTACCTCGGACTTGAATACTGATTTTGAGCCGGAAAAATCTCATTTTCTGCTCTAGGTGTGAAATATACTATATTCCTTAAGAAATTTTGTTTTCCTACAGTTACCTTGAAAAGTGACCATTCCTGCACTGATTACAGAACGCGAAGAATCACTTTTGCGCACTAGTGCGCAAAGTGATTACTTTGCATACTCCAGATTTGCAACATGGCAACACAAAATAGTTAGTGGGCTATATGGATGAATGGTACGCGAAAGCCAAAATTATGTTGGTTAGAATGACTGTGTTTGGATGAGAATCATTTCAATGGCTACATTTATGATAAAATCTCATTCTAGAAATCCAAAATAAGAATAATGTTCATGTAAATCATAATTTAATAATTACTTCTCATCATTTAATAATAAATAATGTTTCTTTTCTATTGATAATTATTACTGCAACTGCAAGCAATGAGAAATGTACTCTAGCAAATACACATTATGAAATTTGAATTTTGAGGTTAAATAATTACCATTCATTGATATCCATGTGAATAAAAAAAACTACAATCAAAATTCTCTGGTGTCCATGTTATTTTTATTAATATTTTCAGGCTACTTTGAGCATTTTTTTGTAATTTGAGAACGTAAATCTAAAATAATTTCTGGAAATTGTTTTTAGATAGGTATTTGGAAAGATGGAACAAACGTAGTTACGATTTTTTCCGCTAAGTCGCGTGCCTTTCGGTTCTTCATACCTCCATCATTCAAAGCAGCCGTTGGCATATGTATTTTGAATGCAAATTTGTTGTTTCTTATTTGATTTTCGTAATAATTTGTGTAAAAAATGGATGTGGATAGTGTTGAATGTGATTGTGGAAGTGAGACACAATAGTAGGCAGCTGCAGTAGCTCATAAAATTGACTCATAATTGAAGGAAAAAAATTAACATACAAGAAAGAAGAATATTTGAATTCCACTTTTACTCTCCAAAAAAGCTGAGTTAGAAAACCCTGTAAATACTATATCTAAAGCGAAATGAGTAAAACTATATCATTTCATACCTATGTAGAAAGGAATTATTTTTCAACATCAATCATATTATTTTTGTTATTATAATCTTCATTATAGTACTAATTTATGATTTTTTGTAGATGGGATGAAAATAATTGACTCCTGGATAACTCTGAAATATCACGTCTATTGTCATTTCTATTAACTTCTGAACATTTATGTGTGTAATGATTGCAATACTTCATAATAAGCAATTCAAGTGCCACAATATAACGCTCAAAAAAATTTGATGAATTATGAGACATTTTTACCTTTAATTACCTATTTTTTACATTCAATGGTAACTGTAGGAAAAATTTAATGTGAAATATGTGCGCAAAGTTCCTCTGCTGCACTCAAGAAACCATTCCGTTTCTTAAACCATAAAACCATAAACGTTTCTTTCGGTGCAGCAAACTATCACTTTGCGCACTAGTTGCACAAATAACTATTTCCACTCAGAGAGCGGCAAAGTGAAGCCAGAAACAGAGCTATGAACTGGTTACAGTAGGTAAGAATAGTTATGTTGTGAGTGGCTCTGGATGAAGAACTGAATATTTTTATTTAGACTGGGCTTGAAACTAATATTCTATGCTTTGAACTAAAGACGAGGGTCTAATACCTGATTTTTATTTTCGAAAAAAATTTTAAGGCTGATGTTGGCATCAAAACCATACCATTGAATGAATATGTTATATAGTGATGTCCACGTTATAATGGCAGTGGATAAAGATCGAAGAATAGTGATATCGTCTCTGCATTAATTAATTATATTTCCACACCGTGAAAAACATAATTGGCATCGTTGTGGACCTAGAAAAGGATAGTACCACCGGCTTTGTCAAATGATAGGCAAAACCAAAGTAGATCGAATGCTGTCATTTTAACGTGAACCTCAGTATATGTAATAGATGACAAAACGCTCACCTGTAGCGCTAAAAGAGAGAGCAAGCGTATTACATAAAAATATTCTCCTGAGAGAGAGTTGTAGTGTCAGAGCAAACAGCTGTTTACAAAACAAAAGCAGAAACATTCATGAATAATCTGTCCGAAAAACGATCATATGTGCATGTGAGTAGTGATCGTAGTCGTGACCTCATCATGTCAAAATATATCATAACCTTTTGATTTAAAAGCATTGACAACAACTTGTTTTGACAAATATAACCTCTCATTACAGATATCTGATTCTCAGGAAAATTATTATACTTGTCTTTTGTTTATTTCTACGTTCGAATACATTTTCCATTAGTGACGTAATAACAACACCTTGAACCTCCTCAGAAACTTGTTTTGGGTGTTTTCCTTATACATTTTCTTTGTTCTATTTTCATCAGTGTAACCACATTGCTGTACTGAGTACCGAGTATTACGGCTTAAATGTTGAAGCCGAAATGGTATCGCAATTTGTACCAGGATCTTGCGCCCGAACAGAACTACATTCAGAAATTGAACTGTCACTATCATGCAGGTATAATATTATTATATTCTTACCTACTTATTATGTTAGAAATTCAAATAATTCCACCAATACTTTTGTAAAGATTTTTTCTTGAGCGTTCAAGGATTCTGAAAGTAATTTTAGTATTTTATGTAATCAGATTGAATTTTTTAAATTACTGTAAACACTTTTTAGCTTTGAGCAGCATCTAAACAGAGAAACATCAATAACTCAGTATCTTCTAGTAGCATTAACTGTCGCGGAATTGAAAATGTATTAGACTCAAATTTAGAATTTTAAATTTCTTGTTTCCCCAAAAACTAGTAGTTGGTAGTCGCTTAGACTCTACTTGAACGAGTACAAGTCTTTTGTTTTTTTACTCGTTATCCGGAAAAAAGTAAATATGACTTTTGTTGGTAGGGAGTCCCTTGCGGGAAGGTCCCACCGCCTGAATATTTAATTTAAGCCCTCAATGTGCCTTACGACTGTCATACTTAAGCCGGGATCGAGCCCATATCCGATAACACGGGAGTGATCTGGTTGAAAACTTTTGGTAATGAGAGGGTATGAACCCGGGTTCTCTATGCTGCTACGCAAGCACTCTATTCACTAGACACTAGACCACGGATTATGTTAGCCGGAAGCAATGTCTGTTAGAAAAATAAATATGTTAAGAGACAATGCATTATGAAGATGCGCAAAATAAATTCAGGGCGTCTTAAGGTGCCCCTATAGTTTGGGTCTTAGGCTTCTATAAGCCTAATTATTGTCTTCGTGTGCAGCATGTTTAACAAAATTAAAACTTTTGGATCTTTTCACTACTTATGAGATGAACAACAACCTTGCACTATTTTTGTTGTTCCCATATTCTTTATATTACCTCAAATCTAATATGAGGGTTTGGAAATTAACGGGGTTCGGTTTTTATAATAATGATCACATTCTTCTACAGTTGTTAACCTATTTTTTTCTGTAGATAATGTAGCAAAAATACCATAGATAAATGAAATTTCTGTAGATAAATGAAAATACCATAATTATAGAATCTTGAATAATTTCCATCTCTGTTAATGAATAACAATATAAGTAACAATCATATTCTGTACATGTACTTTATTTATTGTTTCACAGTGAGGGTGTTTTTCATATAGGTCTAAAATTAATCATACTATTATTGACATTCCAGGTTTTGCAATTTGTTTAACGTACGGTAACGTTTTCGGTAATTAAAATTGCTTAGTATTTCTGTTTAACATTGTTATTAATTGCACCCACCATCAAATTATTCGTTTTCGGCCATTACACATTATAATGATTGTCCTTTTTCAGGGGTCTACCAAAAATGGACATACTGTCAATGTCGGACCCAATGTGTGTAACGTACACGCGGCCGTTCGGAAAGGACAAATGGATCGAATACCACCGCACAGAGTATGTGTCCAATTGCCATGATCCCGACTTTACTTCGAAAATTGTGATGCCTTATCGGTTCGAAGAGCAGCAACTGTTGCGGTTCGATGTCTATGATGTAGACGACAACAGCTCCAATCTTGATAATCATGATTTCATTGGTACAGCATCCTGTACCCTGGGACAGGTGGTTGCTAGTGGCAGAGTGAGTCATTAAATTACATTTTTACAACCATCATTAATTTTTTGTTTAGAATAATACCTAAATGAGTAGTTCATGAGAGCTTTGATAAGTTAGGGTGATGATAATGTATGTTAAATTTATATACAGTTTTAGGTGGGCTTCTAAGAAACTGTTCCTTTTGTTTGAGAGAGGACCATAGTATTCAGGGTTGAAGCTCTTCTATCAGATACCCACATCCGTGAGTAGTTTAGAAGATGTTGGGATGCTTTCGAGAACTCTGTCTTAAAGGCTGGCAGATAGAGTACCCTACACATTGGGTGAATGCTGTGAAGCTGTTAGGAACCAGCTAATAATATTCAGTACTAATTGTCATTTTCCCCCTAATATCGGAATATGAAAGAATTTTTGAAACATGATCGTAGCATCGTACATACTAGTTTAATGCAAAAAAGAAATCAAGAATGCAGCCATTTGAATGATTTTTAGAAAAATTAATTAAAATTTGGTATTCACGTATTAGTTTAAAAAAAATAATATTGTTCGGGAAGTTACTTTCATATTGAAATCGCACTTGAGGTAGCCTAATCATTTCAAATTTGTAATAACTTTTATGAATATAAATATTGACGCGCTGAACCCAGGAATACCAACGAACTGAAAGTTGAAAATATTATAGAAACTACTTATTCGTAGGTCTGCTATCTACGTAACTTCCTTCATAAGATATTCGATTTGAGTACATTCCTTCACCAACCTCTAGATTTATTTTTATTCTTTGAAAATTGCTATTCGTAGAAATTCAGGTACAATTATTATTATTTAACGAAAATCCTAAATAAATGCTGTAAATCACCCCGAAGACTTCTGCTACTGCAGACATTGACAACAGGGTTAACAGCTAGATGGAAATTCGATGAGAACTACTATTCAAAAATTAAGCAAAATATTTAGGATTTTCGTTAAATAATAATAATTGTATATTAATTAGCATTTGAATAAATGCATTCTCTATTTAATTCCATTTGGAAATTCAGCTAGTCTAATAGTTTTATCCAGTTTCATCTAGTTTTAACTATTTTTTCTCATAACGTTTTTCTATTTTTTTTTAAATTGTATAATGGAATTAATATGAGAAGATGATATCTGGTGCTTCCAATCATGGTTGTTGTAATTTATTTATTATTTTTACAAGAAAGCATTGACCGAGGGAGAAAAACTAGGGACACTTCTTATACTATTTCTCTCATAAATTCAGATAACATTTTAAGAGTCCGAAATAGGGTTATGATTTCACTCTTCTAAAATTTAGTCTTCATTTTTACTCAAAAACTGTAAATTTTTAATTTTGACGGTTGAGAAACCGTAATGTAATGAATTAACTATTAGTTTGTTTTTGCTTTAGGTGAAGTTGGCTCTAACTGACAGAGGTAACACTGACCACGGTCAACGCGGCTTTCTCTTGATAAATGCTGAACAAGTATCGAATGAAAGGAATGACCTATTGACCTTTAGATTCAGTGGTCACAACCTGGACAAAAAAGACTGGTTTGGACTCTCCGATCCGTTCCTGGAAATTTATAAAGCCACTGAGTCGGGTGACTACATCCTAGTTCATAAAACTGAGGTGAGAATAAATCATCAATCTACTGTATCACTATTCAACCACAAACTGTGGGATTACAGCCATTTTATATTTACCCTTTGTCATTTTAATGTAATTTATTGCATAACATTGAAGAAAGAACAATGAAATTATTGCCTCATCCAAAGCCAATTGCTCGGTAATTGCTTTTTAATTTTATGCCTACAGATAAAATTTTAATAACATTGGAATTTACAATGTCGACCATAGTAGAAAAAATTATGTTGCTTATTTTCTTTCATTTAAGCATGCAAGCTCTTTTTTCCAAGACGTCACCGGCACGCAAACTATGGTTTTGCTGGTGTCGCCGAATTAGTATATATATTATGTTGAAAAATTATATTTCTTATTCTAAAATATTACATTTGTAATTTTTATTTGATTTTAAACGCATTTTGTAAGGCAATAAAATTTGATTTGATTTTGAATTGAGACAAATAATAAAGTAAATTATTATCCTATAGTAAACGGTTGTTTGGAAATTGCCGTAGAATATCTGCTATCCGTATTCCAATTTCCTATAATATTGAAACCAATTAAATAAAATATTGTACTTTCTTGTTGATTGCATATTTTTTAAATTTTAACCTAGAAACTTACTTTAGGCCTACTTTTTAAAAATGAGATTGATTTGCTTTTAGATCTTTCAAAGCGGTATTCTCATTGTTGGATAAATTTATGTGGTAATAATTCCAACTTTCTTTTGATAGGTGATGAAGTAATGCAAAATGAAATACGCTCATAAATCTAGTCCAGTTATCAACAACAAACACTATTCTATATACAGTAATTAACACGTTGGCTGCCGGAGGGAATCTAGTAAACATTCCTCAGAGGCCGGGCTACTTTCACTAGACTGCCTTATGGCACTGACATTGTAAATTCTCATAAATGACACTACAGAAAACAAATCTCACTCTACACTACAAAATTTCTCTAAATTTATCTCGAAAATTTTTCTATAATTAAATCAACACAGGCTGTTCTGTGTTGACTTGCTAGCAGATAGATGGGAAGAAATCTTTTCAAAACTCCAAAAGTACTGAGAAAACATTTTTCTGTAAAGATTTCACGCGGTGAAAAATCTACTGCATGTTTTTGTTATGCATTACTCATGTCCGATTCCCCAAAGATATTCGAACATGGTTAAATCAGATACGCTTCACAACGAGTGCATCGGGACATATGATTTCTATGGCGATTGTTACTATCGATAATTTCAGAGCGGGAGAGCACACTTATCTTACTCGGCTTGACCATGTTCAAGTCTCTTGACCCAGCTTGGTGAAACAGGGTATGAGAAATGTATTTTAATGTAGTGTAATTTCCAAATTCCTTAACAAATTTCAGGTCAAAATTAATTTGTAGATCAAATCAATCTCAACTTTCAATTTTTCACTAAATAAATAATGAACTAAAATACATTCTGTATCATAGCTGCCTCGAGAGAAACTACTTGGTAAGTGCTGTTTTCCGTTTTCCTGTTCCGAGTTTTCCATAGATCTCCACCAGTACTAGTTCTTGATATTTTTAGTTGGTGATTTGTAGTAACCAAGTTATATAGTCAATTATTAATTAGCTCAACACTCCCAATTTTATTACTGCTAATGCAGCATAACCTTAATGGAAAGTAACTGTATTTAGTAGGCAATTCCTAACTAGCGCACATAGCGAACGGTACTCTATCGCACGAGTTATATTATTTGTAACATGTGGTTTCCCAAATAGAGTAATTTTAATAAGAGTGCTCGTTCAATCACAAATTCAATTTCTATAATTGAGATCCCAATTTTACTGTCTCACATTTAGCACGTACCCAGTTTGCCATGGATTTTTCAGAACCACCTATTTCGTGAATTTATATACAAGTGTGATGTATATTCAAAGTGAGTCCCACCTCGTAAAGTGTAAATATACGAAAAAGAAACCTCAAAAAAGTGCTTGTTATCATATACCAGAATTGTTCAAAACCCACAAGTAATTTGTAAGACACAAAATCAGAGTTCACCTCGACACTTATTATGATCAAAACAAGTCATAATCGTTGAATTTATAAGCGTTGTAATTCAACAATTTAAGACAAATTTCAAGTTTTTAAGTCGCATCATAGGTGTAATTTTCTTCTGGTAAATCCAACCATATGATGAATGTCTGTTTGTCTATTAACACATATTTTTTGTAGAAAGACATATTCCTAATAAAGTACAATTATCTCGTTTTCTTTAGATTGTCGTTCTGTTCAGGGTCTCAAGATTCAAAAAATATGTTGTTACTCTATTCCTGTTTATTAAAAATGTTCTATAATTTCAAAAATAATAACTTGTTAATTTCTTGAACTTTACACCTCAGATCAGCATTCATTCATAGTCTGTGTTGAATGCGAATTTCACATGATCTTGTCCAAATTCAAGTTTGTTTTACTGCTGATTTTGGTTTGTCACACTTTCCGTTTGCAACCCACTCAGGTTTTTACTCTCTTTTGTATTCCATTTGGGTTTTTACTCTTTCCTCTAGTGTGCCATTCAATTTCCACTTTTCCCTACACTGCACTGCACCCTTATTAGATCAGCTGTAAGGTACTAACAGCAAAATTGAGTCGTTGTGGCGAAGGCAATCGATGTCAATATTTTTGTAAAAACAAACACATTGCAGTGAATGGACGTGAACACATCAAGCGTGACTTTTGCCTGTTCTCTCTCTTCCATTCCCGACAATTTGCTTGTTTTTACAATGGATGCCGACATTAATCACCTTCACAACAACTCAACCGCTCAGCTCGTACTATTATTGAATAGTTATGTCAAGGTTGTGTGTTAAGCTGGGTTTACACCAAAGTTATAAACAAAATGTTAATAACATATCCTTATAGATTCTATTAGATTGATCGAAACTTGACAAACACATATGTTCATCATGTGTATGATAAGATAATTATGTTCAATCTAATAGAATCTATAAGGATTAAGTTATTAACATTTTGTTATTAACTTTGGTGTAAACGCAGCTTTAATAGACTGTGTGAATGATTTCATTCAACAGTGAATTCCTAATAATTTTGTATGTCTTAACACCTACATACATGTATTGTTGTATGAATTTGGAATGTATACGAAAATGAGTGTGTATCTCGCTGAATAAATGTATAAAATGTTCTGAATTGATCAAATGTTGTCTAGTTGTGCAAGTAGTTGAATACCTGTTTGTAAAGCATCAAATTAGTATTGTTCTACAAGCATTAGACAAGAAAAATTAAATTAGGCAATTGAGTTTCAAGTGTTGGTTTTATTAAAAAAGTATTTTGAAGTGAATCTTTTCGAATATATTTTTGAAACCCATCTCTAGTAAGTCGTGCCCGGCGCATATTAGCAAACAGTTACTGATGGAAAGCTCACGAATTTGTCTTAGGTTTTGTTTGGAAGCATATTATGGTATCGTGAGTTCTCAATTAGACCATTATAGTTAAAAATAATTTGAGCCTTATTCACATCTACAACACCAGACAGACAGAATACGTAGCATATCCGACTGAAAATCATTCTTTAATGTGATTTGAAAGAATGTCTGGTGTAGCTTGATGTAAAGGTCATCATTGAGTATATAATGCATCAATATTCTAAAACGCTACCTTGCAACCTGTCGCACGATGATAACTCAAACATTGATAATTTATTATCAAAGAATAATAGTAATTTCGGAACTCTTCATTTGAATTAAAAGCATGGAATACACTTGGAGAAACCTCATACGAATAGAATTTCTGTGTAGTAGTTAATATGATATTGTATTAATTTTACATAGGTACTGTAGATATTAAGTACGGTAGGTAACTTGAAATTTTCATAACCACATAAAAAGTGCAAGTAGTTGGTGTGCATAGATGTTGAATCATTATCGTTAATCTTCCATTCAACAGATTATTGGATTGTTAATGGTGTAACAATCAAAACTAGCTTATGATTGTTGAATAGAACGACTGGTAAAATATTTCAAGTGGAATAGATTGAGCATGAAAATATCTACAATAAATATGTTCAGTAACATTTTCACCTAAAATTGAAAATAAGCTCGAAATTTGAGAAAATGTGATTATTCAATTGCAAACTGTTGGCAACTGTTGATTCTATTAAATCATTCACTATGAAGAGATAGCAGACTTCGTGTACCTCCAGCGTTATTGGCCTGTCACCAGCTGGCTCATATCTTTGAATAGTAGATTCGAGATGCACGTGAACACTAGCGTCAGGTGATCAATTTTCATAACGGCAAGGAAAGTTGTGTGAGTGCGCCACACCAGATTTTTTGGAAACAATCCAGGTTTTTTCTGTAGAAGTGAATGTATTCAACATAATACATGATTGATTTCATACATTTGTCAATTTTATTGATGTCATGCCGATTATTTATTCATCAATGTATCAGATAAACTAAACAAATACAATATTCAGAAAAGAAAAACAGATAATTGTTCAAAACTTATATTTCTCAATTTTGTCAAGAATAGACCAAATATGTTGCAATCCTCCACCCTTTCTTGTTCCACTATTCTCTTTATTTTGTTTTATTGTGATTGTTGTTGTTTGCATGTATTATTTTTGTATTAAACTTGTATGTGTGTATGAATAAATAAATTGAAATTGAAAAAAATGTAAGTTATGTCCATATAAATTTCTACACTAAATAATATCAAATTTACAAATGGAAATTAGACTGGCTGGCCGCTATGGCTTCGTATAAAATGAGCGCTCCTATCCAGAGATTGTTAGTTTGGTGTAAGGGTAAGCATTCATGACTGGCAATTAGGAGGTACTGGGTTCGATTCCCCGGCTGACAAATGAGTTTTGAATAGTAGCGCTCATCGAATTTCCATCTAGCTGTTTACCCTGTTGTCAATATTTGCAATAACATAAGTCTTCGGGGTAAATTACAGCATTTAATTTGGATTTTGGTTTAATAATAATATCAAATTTTATTACCTCAATAAACGAATATGAATATAATGCTCACTTCTACCAAAGTTAATATTCTTCTATGCTTCTATATTTTTCTACCTTCTAAGCTTCAAAAAATTTCAATAACTTCGCAGACATTTTCTAAATTTGCATTGAATGCTGATGTACCTTTGCAGGTTAAGAAGTGGACGTTGAATCCGAAATGGGCCGAATTCAAGCTGAGCGTTCACTCGCTGTGCAACGGGGACGAAGATAGGGACTTGAAGGTGCAGTGCTACGACTGGAATTGGAGCGGACATCACAGCTTCATCGGCGAGTTTCACACCAATCTCAAGACGTTGAAATGTAATAGAGGACCTCTAAATTGTTACCAATGCGTCAATCCACGCAGACAGGTAAGTTTCATTTATTCAACCTGACATCTTTGTACTCTAGTAAACTGAATCTTCAATAATTATTATAAAGTTGAAAATTACATATTCCAGGTGATATAACTTTTACTCTCGTGAACCTAATTTTACAATTTCCAAATTATAAATTATATATTCGGGGTGATATAGATGATATAATTCTTGGTTAGATAATAGGGTATTTTTCAAAAAACAATAACAGTAAATACTGTTGCTATTAATTTATAGCGAATAAGAGTTATTTTCTAACCTAGACTAGGTTTGATTTGCATGGTGTTGAATCAGCTAATCTTAGTGTGGGTTATGTAAAATTATTGTCCTGACTTATCTCATAACTGGAGTCCTTAGGACGTCATCTTTAGAAAAAATACTTTTTTTATTACTTCCAATTTTTGTAATTCATACTCAGTGGCGTTAAAACTTCAAACTCTAATATTTGTGTGCACTTATAACGAAGGAAGCAATATTTTCATTAATATTTTTTATCGATTAAAATGTTTTTCATCTCAAAAGAATTATTCTTGAGAGAATTATATTATTTTTTCTAAATAATAACCTCAGAGTATACAAAATTTATGTACCTTCACATGAATAAAAAATTTGGATTCACTAATGAAATTTCCAATTCAAATTAAGAATGATCTATATCATCAATTAATTTGATCAATATCCCATGTAAGATGTATTGGTTTTTTCTGGCAGGCAGAGAAAGGAAGTCTTTATAAGGAATCTGGTTTTATAACGCTTGATTATTTTCGACTGGAACCAATCTACAAATTCTTGGATTACATAAAAGGCGGAACAAAACTCAACTGCAGCATAGCTATCGATTTCACAGGTTCGTTTAGATCAATATAGAAAATAATTTCTATACATTTCTTATTTCAAAAAAGATCGTAGTGGATTTTTTATAATATTTAAGAGTATTAGATCTGATTTTAATATTTATGTACGTTTATGCATTCATATGATTGAATTTAGACTAATTTTGTAAGCAATTACTTTTACATCATATAGTATTGGGTATTGGCTAATAACTAGAACTTGATGATTCTCATTTATTTTTGGATTGTATTATCCTTTCTCCCTTTTAACTGTATGTAGAAACTGTTATTTTAATTGTTGAATTGTAGGAAATATTTCAATCCTATATAGGGAATTCAACTAACTACGCCACCTGACCCTGAAAAAGATTTCATCCACCTCAACTTGCATTAGCAAATTTTAACATCGTATTGACTGGCTAGTGTTTCATTAAATGTGATGCTAATATTTAGTTCTAATAATAATTTTAAGGGTTCATAATAATTCATTATTAAGTTGGGCATAAAAATTCAGGCTTTGATTCCCGCTTGACTGAATATTTTTGTTCGTAGATTTTCCCTCAAGAGAAAAAGATATATAGATTCATAGATCATAGATTTTCCTTCTTCTTCATGAGATTGAAGTTTTAGAAAGTTAGTGGAAATGATATTGCAAATTCTTTTACCGCCTTCTGTAGTGTAGTAGATAGCTGTGATTCAAGTCATCCCCCTATATCTGATAAAATAATAATTGTCGATTCTTGTTAATAATGATCAACTATATCACTATATCTCAAATAGAAAAATCAAAAAAATATTTATCATATCATAGTTTGATAATACATTTTTATAATTAAGATTAAATATTTTGATAGTTCATAATATTTCTACATATAGCCTGCAGATAATCTGGCAACGGTGTCGAACTAGAAAAGGATTGAGCTTTCTGCTTTGTCTAATGGTAGACAAGGATAGAAAACCAATGTTAATCAGGTGCTGAATTTATGAATCTCACTATAATAGTTATTCAGTTATTCCCTTTCTTGCCAATATTTGCAGATGCAGAAGTCTTATTTGTGTGTAATCTTCTTATTAATGAGGAATATTTTTGTTGAATAACAACATACACTAACTGAATACACATACACTAACAACATAGCGAATAACAACTTAGCAATATTATATTTCCTTGTGTACAATAAATTGAATATTCATTTTGTCACTGATTAGTCTACTGATGTAGCTTAGTTTGAATCTAATAAGAGTGTAACGACTTTTTTCAATTTCCAGCGTCAAATGGAAATCCTTCAGATCCTGTGTCTCTGCATTATACAGCCGGCGTGAGGCAAAATTGCTACGAACAGGCGATCCTCGAAGTAGTCTCTATCATCCAGGACTACGACAGTGACAAAGCATTTCCAGTGCTGGGATTTGGAGCTCGACTACCTCCCACTGGAGCCGTCTCTCACGAGTTCTTTGTCAACATGAGTCCTACGAATCCATATTGCTATGGTGTCAGTGGTAAGTGATCATCGGATTCATTTATTGGATTCTTAAATTAGATTTACAATGGGAGCACACGAGAAAGTCCCAAAGATTTCTTCCCAATCCAGAGAATTACTATAAGAACAATATAAAGAGTTAAAATTGACTGAAAGAACCCCATGTTGAAAAAAGGATTATGAGAAACAACTAAGATATACTGGAATACTAATTACAGTATAATATGAGAAACTAATTGATTGAATTAAGTTATTTATGCAGATCACTATATATACAGGCTTATACGCAGATAAATAGTTTACAACATAGCTTACTCCAAATAAAATAAAAAAATAAGTATGAATTTGAGAATATTAAACAATATACGATAAAATTCAATTTGAAACTACTATAATATTGTGTGTATCTACACATGAATTGGTAGAGATTTCAACAGCTATTAAGAGCTAATAATAAAAACTAATTAGAGAAGCAACTATGAGAATAATCTAGGAATAAGAAGGTGAATGTTTCTATAAAACTACAAATTGAAAGAAGTTAAACTTGATACGCCACTCTATGTAATGATGCTGAAGTCTAGCGTAGGAAAATAGATGTCTACATTGGGTGAAGCTGCTTACATGCTCTCTTGAACTGACTGGGAATCATAAGAAAAAGGTCTAGGTGAAAGGTATTAAACAGATTCATTATGCTGTTGATTGGAGAATTAAAGTGACTATTAGAGTGGGGAAGAAACTTGAAAATGAAGCGCCGTGAAACTGAAGACACGTGTATATGTTCAGTAATGAAAGAATATAGGACGATTGAACACAGTTTCAATTTATTATAAAGAAACAGAAGCAATTTACAGCTCCTAGATGCTTTAAGGAGTTGAATCACAATCACAAATGTGGCTCTTTTAATTCAGTATAAAGTTTTTGTTCTTCTTGAAATGCCCATTTCAATTTTTATTAGGATTCCAGCTATATTTCTGTTCTTCAAGTATGTTATTCAACATTACATCTTTAAAGATGTATTGGGTCGTTCAATGATTTCCATTAGTTTCTTCAGTGACACTAAACACATTTGTCTGCTTATTGTAGGTGTTCTGGAGGCGTATCGCACTTGTTTGCGACAAATTCAGCTGTACGGACCAACCAACTTTGCTCCGGTCATCAGACACGTGACACAGTTCGCGAACACCTACCGGGACGGCAGTCGATACTTCATCCTGCTCATTCTTACCGACGGAGTCATCACCGATATGAATGAGACCATCAATGTCAGTCACTCTTTCATTCATTGATAGTAGTATCATTCTTTCATTCATAGTAGTATTACTATTCATTCCATAATACTAGTACCAATATCGATGTCAGTGCTAACCTGAAGAACAAAAATTGTCTTTAGAAAAAGTGACTTTAAGACTCTGCTAGACACAGCCTTCCGACGAACTCTTCATTAACCGACCTTTCTCTCGTCACTAAACTATAGCACACTTGGTTGAAACTTGTTGTGTTTATTTTGAAACGTCATTGTACATATAGTTTGATAAATTCATTTGTTATGAAAACACAAAAATGTAGTCCAATATTACGAATTTATTTGGAGAAAAACACAAACATGTTTCAACATATATTTGTGTTTTCATTAAGCATCTCATTAAATTAATTAAGTAGTGATCCTTTATGGATAGAGTACTTGTTTAGCAGCTCATAGATCACGGGTTCAAACATTACCAACCAGGTCACTCCCGTGTTATTGGATGTACACGTTAATTGTTGGTCCCGGCTGAAGTATGGCAGTCGTAAGGCCCATTGTCGTTTTGAATTGTTTATTCATTCATTTTATCGATTTATTTATTTATTGTACAAAACACTGTAATCATAATGTATCGGATAGGCACGTTAATTGTTGGTCCCGGCTGAAGTATGACAGTCGTAAGGGCCATTGACGTCTTAAATTGTTTGTTCGTTCATTTTTATCTATTTATTTATTGTGCAAAACACTAATCATAATAAAACAACTAATAAAAAGTATTTCTAGTGTAACTAGTATAATATAATAGAAAAACTAGGCTGAGCTGTACCATTATTCTCCAAATTTTGATGTTGTCTAATGTTGTCCAATATCAATTTATTATACTTCGTGTAAATCTTCTTCAGACTTGGAGGAATTTGCGGCGCAGAGAAATGGAGGGAGATCAGCCAATTGCAGTGATGGATTGAGTCATAGGTGGAAGCGTAGTTGTCAATTTGTCGATTAGAGTCAGTCGAGTCTGTGATTGCAGAGAGGAAACTTCCTAAGTTTAACATGAGCGCTTGAATACTCACTGGAAATTAGAGAACGCTGGCCGATACACAACGGCAACATAGCAGCCGTTGTATCCCTGCCACTGTGTGCCTTCTCTGCTGCGCATGTCCATTCCAAGTCGGAAGTTAATTTGAACGAAGTATAGGTTATGAAATCACACATCACTGCTTCGCCACTCTATAAATTACAGTATATATTCAGGTGAGGTGGGACCTTCCCGCAATGGACTCCCTACCAACAAAAGCTATATGAATTTACTATTTAGGGCCGGTTTCAGAGCTCAGGATCTATAAGTTTTTTTTAAAGAGCTATAAGTTAGATTTTTGTTAAATCCTTGACTAGGAAAGAGGCGAGAATCTAATTCAAGTCCTGGACTTATAAGACCTTCACTCAGGAAGCGAAATAATAAACTCCAGGGTCTAATGTGATCTCTAAACTCCAGGGTCTATTTGAGTCCTCGACTAAGTTAACGCTCTGACTCGGAAAGAGAATTTTCTGACTCCAGAGTTAAGAGTTTGAATTGTTTACACTATACAAAAGAGAAAACTCCTGTATCTTGGACATCTAATGAGAAGCCACAAATATATAACTCTGCAGACTATAGTTCAAGGAAAAATCAGCTGAAAAAGGAGTGTTGGAAGGCGAAGTGTTTCCTGGCTTAAAATTTGAGGGATTGGTTTGACTGCAGCAGAAAAGACTTGTTTCGAGCGGCAGTGAATAAGATCCGGATTGCTGTGCTGTTAGCGAACCTCCGATAGGAGACGCACTAGAAGAAGAAGAAGAGTTTAAAGCCAGTTAAAGTCTAGAACTTAGCTAAATCCCGAGCTCGGAAACCGGCCCCTACTATTACAACTCACTAAACACAGTGTAACAAATAAATCTGTTAATATGAATTTGTGATTACAGGCGATAGTAGCAGCATCGACTCTACCTTTGTCGATAGTAATAGTGGGGGTGGGCGACGCCGATTTCAGCGCGATGGAGCGTCTCGACGCCGACAAAGAGGCGCTGTGTTCGCAGCAGGGTGTGCGCGCGGAGCGCGACATCGTTCAATTCGTGCCGTTCAACCGGTTCATCGCGTGCGGCAGCCCGCACACGGCACGCCAGCTGCTCGCCAAAGAGGTGCTCGCCGAAATCCCTACGCAGCTCGTCGGCTTCATGAAGTCGCACAACATTTTGCCGAAACCGCCCTCCTCCGAGCAGATTGTGCTGCCGCCGGACCCCGATCGGCTCAACTTGTGAACCATCTAGTCACTCTGTGCCAACTACTTTCTTAGTCATCGATTTTTTACCTTGAATTACTTACTTTTAAGCTAGATACGCCTGTAGGGATGTAGGGCTGCTCACATACTGACAGTTCACAAGTGTTTATTGTTATTTGAAATGGAATGAAATAATTTACTGAAAAAACAATACATATGAAAAACCAGAAATATACAGATACAGAGCATAAAATGCGTATATATTACAAATTTAGAAAGAAATAAAAATTCAAGTATCCTTTTTCTTAAACTGTTTACTTACATATTTCGACAGAGGGAAATAAATTTGAAATTGCATTTATTCAAATGCTGATTGATGAATAATTATTTTTAATTGATGAATATTTTTTTAAATAAATATTAATATAGTGAATTTGCAATTACCTTTTTTGTTAGGGCTAATCTTAAATGGAAAGAAATAAAAATCCAAGTACCCTTTTTTAAATAGTGTTTACTTACGACATTTTTTTCATTATTTCACATAAATGTCGAAATATATAATTATTATTAAACGAAAATTCAATTAAATGCTGTAAATAACCCCGAATTTCCATCTAGCTGTTTAACCTGTTGTCAATATTTGTAGTTGCAGAAGTCTTCGGGGTTATTTACATCATTTAATTGGCATTTTCGTTTAATAATAATGATACATTTCGACATTTATGTCAATTAATGAATAAAAGCAGTTCATAAGTAAACAATATTTTAATAAAGGGTACTTAGATTTTTATTTATTTCCATTTAAGAGTAGCCCTAACAAAAAAAAAGGTAATTACAAATTTCACTATATTAATATTTATTTAAAAAATCCTCAAGTTTTTCAGAATACTGTAATTAAATTTCAGTTTCTATCTCTTTGGAATTGTTGATGTGTGAAAATATATTTGAACTTGACCTCACTTTGGGAAATTTAATCGACTAAAGCTCAGTTTCTCAAATACTTATTTTATCTAATAGAACAGTGGACTTGTAGGTTTTATGGTCCATCAGATTCAATGAGTGTCCTAGTAGTTATGGCGAAACTAGTAGAGTTGGCGAAATCATATTTATCTAAAATATTTAATCTAAAGATCCATTACATTTATTGGTAATGAGCAATATATTATTTATAATGAGCCATATAATTATATTTATTGGTTCATCAGATTTAATGAGTGTCCAAGAGCAGGGCCTAAATTTTAATTCGGAAGTGTAGATGTTTAAAGCTTAAGCCTGTTTTATTTTTCTCATAAATATTGTGAAATTGCATCAATTATGGTAGCTAAGGGGTGATACTAACGTGACAGAAACTGGATAAACTCATAAGTTTCACGGTTTTCGCTGCACGTGAACAATACTTTGCCTCATTATGAACAAATATCGAAGACCGAGCTTCGCTCTGGAGTACAAAAGCATAAAAAATGTATTACGAAAGAAGAAATTATAATAATATTCATAGTTCATACAGAAATGCTCTATCTGTTCACAGTGAATTGAGATTAATTCCCAGAGGAATGCAAAATTTTTCCTCACAAAAGCCGATTAAATTTTAATAATCCTGATTAATTTCACGTAAACCAAATCAGAGAAGACCATTTCAAAAAGATCATTCTACTGGAGTTAATCAGGATTGAAAATAACCCGTCTTTTTTGCAACCGGCACTAAGTACCTGATTGAATGATTACAAAAGTTCAACAGCTAAGTCATAATTTTGACACAGTCCCACACACATGAACTCGCTCACTCACTTCCATCATCAAAAGACGACGAAATAATTATTATCAGCTGTTTTTCCAAATATGGATAATAATTATCCTTTTAATGTCCTTCAGCGAGTTTTCCCAGGGATGAGACTTCGAATTTTCATATGATAAACCTACTATGTTCTGAATTTCGTGAGAATCGTTAGAGCCGTTTTCGAGATCTGGTGAAATACAAACATAAAAACAGAAATTGCTCGTTTAATAGTATAGGAGTATCGGGTCACCGATCTTCGCTCGTTATTTTTATTTATTGATAAACAGAACACAATTCTCTAAAATGATCGTGTTTATATTTCACAGCTGGCTATATGTCATCTTATAAATTTCGGGGATGCGATATTTTGATTTTTCACATACTGACTTGCTCACTCACTTTTTTACTATCCACAGCTGTTTCAGCCAAGGTTGAATTATCCTTTTAATTTCATTCAGCGAGTTTTCCCAAGGATTAGACACCTAGTGCAATCGAATTCTTATATCATAAACCTACTATGTTCCAAATTTTGTGAAAATCGTTAGAGCCGTTTTCAAGATCCGTTGAGCATAAATAATCAGTTATAAATATATAAAAATACAGAAATGTCCCGCTTGATATAATAGGATACTATTCAAATCGGTATGTTTTGAGAGAACTCAAATCTCCGTTGTGTCGCTAGACGCCATCACCCACTTGCTATCTGTATGTTAGCAGCCTTACTATCCGAATCCTGAGATTTTTCATGGTCAGTACAAACTCGAACCATTTGTACAGTATTTGTAGTTTTTTTTAAGTACCTTATAAGATTGTTAACGATTCTTGAGACCATTCTTAGCCAAGTACGCTTTGGTTGGTAACCATTAACAAAAACCAATATAAATAATTTTAGTAACTGGTAGCTAGACAAACAAATCGTACTTGACTAAAAGAATTGTTTATAGATACAGTGAACGTTTTAAATTTAAAATTTAAAATCGAAGTTTTAGTTTTAAGTAGTTCATGGCTGATGAAGCTCCTCCTCAGGAGTGAAATGCATTCCTCAATTTGCCAAAAAATAAGTGTTTTTTTGAATATTTACAAAGAAATATAGTGTCAAAACTACTACAAATTTATTATACAGAGTGAGTCATATGTATGGGAACCCTCCCATTAATTGGAGACAGTTGTAGATATAATACTGTTACTTTCAGGATGAGTTATTGATCGAATACTCTACATTTTGATGTACAAATGAATTTCAACCCCTCATAAGGGGTTGACTTAGGGGTTGTAACTTAAATATTTTAAATTTTAAAAACTAAAACTTCAATCAGCCGCCATTTTGGATTCAATTGTCATAGAACATTTTTATTGATGCCATCTTTTTTGTTTTATCATGATGTACCACACAATGGGTGCTTACATTTAAAATATTCGAGTTACAACCCCTAATTTGAAATTCAGTTGTACATAAAAAGGTAGAGTATACGACCAATAACTATATCCTGAAAGTTACAATATTATATCTACAACAGTCTCCAACTTATTGAGGGGTTCCATACATATGACTCACTCTGTACAGTGTTTCGTCATGGAAAACAAAAACAACTTATATTTTGTTGGAAAGTATTATGTATTGGTAATGAATTGTTTACAATAAATAATAAATTTGTAATCTGTTATATGATATGCTTATTTTTAATCTGGCTAAGATGGCTTTGGTTTTTCAAAACTACTCTTGTTCTTTGTAAATTCTTAATATTTTAAGGTAAATTGCTCAAACTTGATTCAAGACCTACTTTAATCTCATTGGCATGTTCAACTAGGTACTTAATTGTTTTAGTTTTCCTTGATTTTGGCCCGGTTGCACAAAAGCCTGTTAAATTTTAATAATGATTAAATTCCTCGAGAACCAATCAGAAAAACAAGAAGGCTTCTCTGATTGGTTCTCCTGGCATTTAATCGGGATTAAAGTTAACAGACATTGTGCAACTATGTGTTAGTGTTTTTTTTTGTTCTACTACACTGCCAACTCAATTTCATGTATCTATATAATAGATGTTTAGAGTTGCGGTACTTTAACACTTTGAATTCAAAATTTTGTATTGAATAAATTCAAGCTATGCGAATTGTTATCGAGTTTAAATATGTATTGTTATGTTGAATGTCTTAAATTTTTATTAGTGTACAGAATAATATAGCAGTATTTCTACCATTGGATGACTTTCTTTTGTAATCGCCCCTGATGGAGGTTGAAGATATCTAATTATTTACTTCAAGGGAGTCATAGGAACTTGATAAACAACAATATTGTATTACCTAATGAATTTCTCATTTATTATGCAAACTACTTGAAATTTAAAAAACGAAATATGCAGTAACTTACATTTTATCAAAATATTATTCCTACAGAAACTTCCTGCCAATAAGATTCTGCTAACTCTATAAATTTTACTACCATAAAATCATTAGCCTACTAATTAGGTTCTCGGTCGGGTGAAAAAGTTTTATAAGGAGCTAGAAATTTGGTGAGACACTCACCCACAGCTATCACTCCCACCGCAATCCCAATACACAGGACACTCACGTCTCTCATGATGCCGGAAAACAAACTTTTTGCAATATGGTTTTTGATCCGCTCGGTTGTTTATCGACTCCCCTCTCCACGTCAGTGTGCCAGAAGGCCAAACTGCTGCTCGTGGAAGAGTCGGTTCTCACAAGATTCGGCAAGCGGGTTTTTGCCAGGTCTGCAACAGTCCTCTGCGGGAATATATACAGGCTACCAAATATCCGGCCGTCTCCTTGCCTCGTGGAGTCGCCACATCCGTGGCCAGAGTCGTATAGACATAAGTTAGCAGAATCTTATTGTCGCTGCATTAATTCTACTTACAGTACTCTCTAAATAAAATTTTCTCACCAAAGTCTTACTACGGAAATTATTATTCTAATATCAGAGTCTTTCTCCTGAAAAATCTTAAATCTAAAACGCAAAAATCAATCAATAAAAATAAGTACTTAAATCCAACCCATGTCACACTTTATTTTCCTATCCAATAGAATAGTTTCAGCTCCCTTTCCAGTTTCAGGTTTCAATATATCCAGGAGAAGTTTTCCAGTTTTGATTATTGATTTGAGGATTATTGCAATCAGATCGCTCTAACATTTTTAATTTGACATGATGTGCTGTAAGTTAATTGGTGGTGATTCTACTCAAGCAAACATTCCAATGAATAATCCTCTTTAAATCGTCTATAATCCATATATACCTTCTTCTGATATTTTTTTTGAATCATGAGCACACTCAGGAATTTTGAACAGCGGGGTACAAAATAGACGAAAATTTGAAAGTTATTGAATAATAATTTATACCTTAGAATAAGCTTATAGGACTCATCTATGTACCTTTTTACAAAATGTATCGCTTTTGGTAACTGTAATAGAAGCAAACAATAACTCCTTGTAAGTTTTCAAGTTATAAACAGCTTATACCTAGTAAATAGTAACAGGGGGGTGCAGAAAATTATTTGCACAAAGGGTCTCCATGTTGGCGCTTATAAATAATATCTTACTGAAATGAGATCGATAATAATAGTTGTTTAGAGACTGCAAGCCGAATATTCAGTCTTTTCACTTAAAATGATAATTTGACAATATGTTTTCATGGGTAATTCTATTTGTCTTTCTTCTTCAGGGTTACTCTTAATTATAAATAAAAATTAGAAATCTAAAAGTACCCTTTTAAAATTTTAAACAGGGGACCCTATTTGTATAAGAAAATCGCTATCGCGATTGGCCATTTTTTGTATATGGGAATATGGGCTCAAGTACACTCAAGAAAAAAATTTCCATTTTTGACCAAATTTGATTTATGATGCATGATTTTGAACCGCCTTGACGAGCTGAGAAGAATGAAGTCGAGTACGATGAGCCTCTCCACTAGGAAATACTGAAATGAAGTGCATCTAACGGGTGATTCTCATCAACATGTCATTGTGAGAAATAGCTAGCATCAATTGTGAGAGGACAATGTAGTTGGTGTAGAAGGTTGAAGCTAAAAATGAGGTGTTTTTCACAATACAAGGAGCATTGTTGTAAGAGCGCTCTACCTGGTCTCAGATTGTAAAGCACAAAAATTATGCCCAGAGGGATTTTGAATTATACATCTAAATGGTAACAATTAGAAGATATTGTTGATTAAAAACTAAAATTCTCCAATAACTCCATACCGTACTAATTAGAAATAGACAGTTCCGAATGATCTCATTTTATTGAGAATTTTATGATCTAAAGAGGCGCTGTTCTGTCCGATTATACTGGATTTGGCGGAAATAGCTGAAAACTGGAAAATGAACCGAAAATACGACGATTTTGAGCCATTCACAAGGAAATTTTGCATGAAAAAAATGGTTCTAGACTTCTCTCATGTATCCAAACAATATATTTAAAAAATCAGAGCTACAATATATTTAAAAATCAGAGCTACAATATAATTATTTATATTGCAAAAACACCTCTATTATCTCTATATTGACTGAACTCACAACTGGAAGTTTCCAGTTCCACACTCTTCGCCACTTCACATCTTTGTCTATTCCACACGTTGGCCCAGCCTGGTAAGCTTGGCCGTGTTGGTATTGCCAGAGGAAAGAACACTGAAGATTTTCTTAATTTAAATTTTTATTTTAATTTAACTTACTTTATTTTTTTCTGTAGTTATGGGTTAATAAATATCGATACAGTGGTACCTAATCGATCGTAAACAATCGATTTAAGCCCAATATCGCCTACAGTATTCAAGTCGATTATCGATAGATTATTATCGACATTGACCGCTTATCTGTCATTTTATGTCAACAGCCTTTTCTTACTGACATTATTTTTGGTAGGCGTAAATGTGGAATTAAATTTATGATAAGTTTATTAATATAAGGTATGTGATTTGTCAATGTACATTTAGCCTAAGTTCATCATCTAAGTAATTTTTTTCTCCTTGCAGAGATTCGTTATGTAGTTATAGTTTTTATAACCTATAAAGTTTTTTTATAAATGAATATTATCCAGTTTCTACCTTGCTTCTAAAAACAAATTTATTTTGTGGCTATTCATTTAATTTAATTTACCTTTTAGTTTTAATAAATTCACTTCCTAATTACTTTTCAAGTTAAGTTTTTAAGTACAATGGTAAAAGAGTCGCTTGTAGGGTATATATTTAGAAATAACTTGCTTTTCTGTTGCAGATGCTTCTAATTCTTGAAAATTTTTATTAGGAAATTGCATTTTTAAAATGGAAAGTGGATCGGAGAGTGCTGGTGGAAGCCCTGCTGCAGGAATTGGCGATTTATCAACCAAATATCAGAAAATTGCAACAGAATTTGCAAAAGTGAGTATCGCATTATCATACTTATTTGTAACAAAGAGAGTACCGGTAACTTAATATTATACATGATAATTGAGTGAAAAAAATGTTTGCCAAATATTTGTATATATTTTAAAAGTATTCTCACTTTTGTTTACTGTCAACTTAAGTATGAATAAGTCTAACCGAGAATGTTATTCTCGGTTATAATGAGAGCTTAAGTTAGTTAGGCTTGAGAGAAATTTTTAAGTAATGTTGAGTTTGCTTCATATAGGCTAAGTAAGATCCAGTTTATATATTATATATACCAGTCTATATAAACCTATATACCAGTCTATATAAATAATTATAGTTATATATTAGTTCATAATGTAAATTACATTGTGTAATCTCAATCAGACAAGTCAAAGAAACTAAAACATGCATTCAAAAAGGCAAGAGCATGCCTCAAGCGAAATACCATCCTAAATCAGCACTCTCACAACTGAAAAACTCATTTAGCTCATAAAACGGGTGATCCTCAAAGAACAGCATCAATTTTCTCTTCAGGCTTACAGTGGCAGAGTCCCCGCTGCAATGGGTAGCTTGTTGAGGATCTTTCCCAGCTTATAAGCCGAGCTGACCTGCGTTCTCCCAAGCCTGCAATACGGGAGGTCGAGTCTATGCCTCTTTCGAGTACTGTGTCTGTGGACATCACCCCTCATAGGCAGGACACTCACCCCTCTAACTTCCTTAATTACAGAACTGAAAATGAAGAGGTCACATACAGTTAAAATACGCTGCTTATCAAATAGTGGCCTATAAGGGGCGAGATGTCCAGCACCATACTGAATTCTCACAGCCTAATTCATTGCAACAGGACAGCCCTCACCTCAGCAGCTCCACCCCAGTGTGTGATGCCATAACACTGTGGAAGAACGCATGGTAGCTCATAAGGAGATATGCGTCAGTAACACAACTCTTCAGACTCATCAGCAGAAAAGTGACTCGGTTCAACCTGCAGTAGACACTCTGTGTATGCTCCCCCCAAGAATTATTCTATCAATATGAAAGCCTAATCTCACATTAACTAACGTGCGATGTTATCTATAATATTGATGTTGCTTTGTTATAGAACGAAACCTCATACGGTATGTGAATGGTCATTGGCAAAGTTTTGATGCATTTTCATCATGAATTAATTTTTCTACAAAATGTTCTTTTTGGAATGTCTTATCTTAGCTTTCAAATGTCTTAGCTTATGTAAGTAACTTACTATTAGACGTTTGGAATTCCAGTTCTCATAAGGCATGTGAATATTTATAGTATCTGTTATTCCGAATTAAGAAGCAGACCTACAAAAGATAGGTACAAAAAATGCAGCAAGAGAAAAACTTCCAGTCACCATATACCACACAATCCACTATAAACTACTATTTGTTCTGGGCCAAACTCTACATCCTATCCTTATTATAGTTATCAGTTTTTATTTCTTAAAAAATGAAATTTCATCTACAAATACAAAAATATCGAGTGACATGTATGGCTCAGTTCTCGTGTCAGAGTTTTCAGGTTGCATTTGATTAATTTCAGGGTCTCTGAGGTATCTTAGAACATCCGTTAAGGCTGTTGTGCAGCCGAGACTTGAGCCTAGTTTATACGATGCCGATTGGCGAGACAATTGTCATAGTGCAACTGACTGGCATGAAATTATTATCTTCGTGTACACTTCAGGCCAATTGTATTGCCAACTGTCCCGACAATTGGCCCGAAATTCAACTGTCTCCGGGAGTAGACTATGTAGTCAATTGGGCTCAGCGAGCCCCCCACGACACGGATCTCAGTTGTCATGACAATTGGCGCCGTGTAAACGGTGTAGGCCAGTGCGCTGTATTGTTTTTGCCAGTTCAGTCATAACAGATGACGAGAAGTCGGCCATATTCAGCTGTCAACTGCCGTGCCAATAGTTGGCCGCGTATAACCAACCATCTTCTCGTTTAACTGGCCTGGCCTCCGACAATCCACAACCACGTGATGAAAATTGTCCAAAGACAACATATACTGTCTCGCCGATTGGCGATGTGTAAACTAGGCTTAAAAGCGTGATAGTTTAATGTGTCAGAAACATGAGCAAAAACGAAACATGAGTCAAACCAGGGATTATCTTTATCTATACAATATCAACTATTTATCAATAATTTTTTTGTCTTAAATTATAATCTATAATTTATCTATTCACCTATAATTTTTATTACTATTAAAATGTAGTAGGTACATCTTCAATTGTTGCGGCTTGGATATCCTTCTACTGAACTCATCAATTTTATGTTTTGTTTTATTTAAAGGCAAGAGCGCAGGTGCAAGTGCTGAAAAAGGCAGTAAAAGATGAACAAAGAGTAAAGGTAGAATTGCAAGAAGCATTGCGGCAGCTGGAACAAAGTTCGAGAAAATCCGAACAAGAAATTGACAGTCTGACATTTCGCAACCAGCAGCTCACTCGTAGGGTTACAGTCCTACAAGATGAACTAGAAATGCAGGTAACCGTACTTAATATCTATTTTATTTATTATAATTTACTTATTGCTTTATACAGTGTAAGATTAGGCTACATTTTTTTTAATGTTCTGCAAAAATGAACAGGGAATCACAGTTTTTACAAAACAAAATTAAGTCAAAATATATTTTCTCTTTTCTCTTTATAAACAGTTCAAAGTATTATCACTGGTATGTGAAACTATCACTATGACTAATTCATCTTTTCTAAAGTTGAGACTAGTGTTCTTTAATTTTATTATTATCTTACATAATATACATCTCTTAGATTATCAATTATCATTGATATTTGAGTTTTTGTCGAAAAATGTAAGTACTATATAAGGCCTATAACACTCTTGAATACTTGATTGCTAGCGATAATAGTTCTTTAGTTCTAAAAATAATTAGATCTTGTTATAAGGCTCTTCACTGAATTCTTGTCTTGGGAAATATTTATTTCAAGTTTATTCCGATTGAGCTACATCACATTTAGAAATATTCTGCTAAACAAAATATATTCACAGAGAAAGAGGCATAATTGCCTCCATTGCTGTTAGAGAAAGAATCACCACCACATTTTATTGAACAAATAATATTTCTTACAAAATATTCTGTATTTTGCAGCAATACAACAAAAAGAAGAAGAATAAAAGTCATGATGAGCATCATAATTCTGAATTCACAAATCATGTAATCGATGAAGAATTTCGTAAGAAAATTGCTGAGAATGCAGAACTTCTTTCCACGGTAAGGTTACAGTTATTCAGTTATTATTTGTACCACAGTTTTCACCAATCTTTCTACATACCATACCTTACCTACATATTTCCAAGTATATGTCTACTTCTTCACTTTTATTACTACTACTACTCTATCAACGACTGTAGTGTAATACTGTATAGTCTATATTATATCGATATAGAATCTATAGCAACTAATAGCAGCCGCGTGGCTAGAATTGTAGAATCGTCGCTAAGGAATAATCCATGATATTAGGGCCAAACCGTTGCGGTTATTGTATCGTTTTTGACGAGTCGGTGGCTCGGGCAATGTGATTCAACGGAGCCATCCACTCGCTCGATAGTAGGCCTACTCATGACAGACAACTCTTCTGTTGGCTCCATTTAATTTCATTGCCCGAGACAAAGACTCGTCCTCCGTCAGTGCAAAACTATGGCCCTTATTTTGACTTACATAATATTTCGGGTGTTGGGTTTGTTTGGAGAATAAATTCAGAGATTGATTTAGAATGGTCCAATTTTGTTCAGTCTCATAAAGGGCTACTGTTCAAATAATTTCTAATTACAAGCTGTTATTGTATGATATTCTGTGTTTATTAATTGTTACAGATGCATGAGAAGGAAGAAGCACATTGCCAGGAAGTTGTAGGTCTGACAGAGCAAGTAGAACGACTTCGCCGTCAACTTGAACAGGCGCAGAAGTCACATTTCGAATCAGAAGAAAAATATAAGGTAATGTAAAAAAATGTACAACTGTTTTGTGTATCCCTTATTTTCCATTATAAATTCTAACTTTAATATTAAAAAATACTGGCAGTATTCAATTAACATTGGTGTTGCTATCCTCGTCTATTATTCGACAAAACAAATAGCGCTATCATTTTCTAGCTCCACAATGTTGCCAAATCGTTTTGTGCAAATATTATCAATTAACTAAATATTTCATCTCAATTCTATAATCCTATATTAAAATTTAATTCTTGAAAAAAAATTCCTTGTCGAAATATGATTTATAATTTTAAACAAGAATGAAAAGTTAATATTATGCTACATTAGTTGACTTCTAGAGAAGACAGTTGCAAGCAGAGAATCGGCAACGCTGTTTTCCTATCTTTCTTCACTGTCATTACGGCAACGTGGATCTCACTATAGAGATCGTTGTGGTACCAGTCGCCTACAACCTATATTCACTCTGCACTTTTGATATGTTGTAGAGCACAATCGCCAAGTTGGAGAGAGAGAAGGTTGAGCTGAGAGAAGGTCGCGAAGGACTCGAACTGGCCGCAGAGGAGCTGAGTGAGCTGCAGCGCACTCACACCCAATACAAAACTGAGATGGACTCCCAGATCACTTCGGCTCAGACCATTATTGCCACGCATTTACCATTTGTTGATTCCAGTAAGCTCTATTCAATAACAATTATTACAATTCACTTCAACAAAGAATTATGCAATATTATTCATCTCAACATTTTATCTTTCCAATAGGTAGTTGAAAGGTTGAAACAATCTTCTGTGCAGGTTGGCAGGTGCAGGTTTAACGTCTAGGGGAACCGGACTCCCCATATTATATTGAATAAATTTTATTTATTCAGTTTATCAAATTCGGTAAGAAAGAAATTCATGAAATATTGAGGATAATACTTCTCCATTGTATTGTTGATTGAATAAAACAAAAATTTTTCGAGAATATAAATTTTTGAGAAAGGTATCCAATTTACCAAAAATGACCAAATATAACCCAACTAAAAGTTATTTTTTGTCATTTTTGGTAAGTTGAATAACTTTCTCAAAAAATGATATTTTCAGAAAATTGTTTTATTAAATCAACAATAAAATTAAGAATTTATCCTCGAAAGCTCATGGATTTATCTCTTGCCGAATTTGAAATGACCTGTCTCAAAAATTTAAATTTCATGCGCTCATATCTCAAAAAGTAATGATCGGAGAAAATTTTTTTCCTGCGAAAACTTTTTCATTTTGATAGCTTGATAGTATACAAATCAAAAAACTATGAAAAATATCACACAAGGTAACCAGAATACATTCTAGGTACATTTATGTCACCAATAGAAAGTTTTTTTTAGCCTTTGCACAGCCGTAAGGTCAGCTGTCGTTACAAACCAAACCACTTAGTTTACAGCAATCTTATATCTTGAGGATTTAAAAATAAGAATATTCTTTACTTATTTATTTTTACATTGATACATACAATATCATTCTCAACTATGAATTGATTTATTTATTGGGTTAAATTACCTCAAAAACATAATTTCAACAACAATTAGTAATAAACATGTATTCCATTTTTTGTGTATTATTATTTCATTAAATGCATATTTAAATAAATAAATAAATATAATTTTATTGCCGCTCAACATTACAATAGTTATGGACAACGTCAGAAATTATTGTTTAGCAAACATAGTCAACCTATATTATAACATGGAGGGTTAATGTAAGAAACACCAGTCAAAATAACATACACGTAAAATATTACCTAGAAGAAATAACATGAATACTAGAAATAATAGTATAAAATAGTTCATCTTAAAGAATAATTTGTTGAAATTCGAAAAACTCTTTCACACTATAAAAAGGATTTCTAATTAACCAGCTATGTAGCCTATTTCTGAATAATTGAAATGGAGCTTCTATCCACTCATGTGGTAATTTATTAAACATTCTCATTCCAACAACTTCATAGCTATCCTGAGATTTAGTCAGCCTACAGAAAGGTATTTCTATATTTCCGTTACTCCTAGTGTTGTGGGAATGTATATTTCTCCTTAGCAGATTATTAGGCAAGTATTTTTCTCTCTCCCAATAGATTGGAAGCTACTTTTAATTTTTAAATGAATTTTGATTAAAACTTATTTTGTTGGTTACTTTATTAATATTTTATCATTAACGGCTCGAGCGAAGAATGAGCTATGAATGTATTGGATGATTTAACTGATTTTAGGCATGTAAGTTGTAGTGTGTTTGATGATTGCAGTGTGTATGGTGATTTCCTAAGTATGAATGGTCAGTCTGGATTGAGTGTGTTTCATTTAAATATAAGAAGTTATAGAAGGAACTTTGATGAATTATTACTTTTACTTCAAAGCATCAATTTTAAATTCGATGTCATAGTTCTTACTGAAACTTGGATGGATGGAGTTGAATGCGCGGACCAGCTTGATGGGTATGCAATATTTCAAACGTCTACCCAATACAATCAGAATGATGGAATAGTAGTTTATGTGAGTTCGAGTTTGCTGTATTCTTGCTGTGAAGTGAATGTCGGAGGATTGCGGTGTCTTAATCTGGTTTGTGATAAGGATAATCAACGCTACAATTTACTTTGTGTTTATCGTTGTCACGGAGTTGACCTGGCTAGCTTTATCGATGGGTTGGGGGATAGATATCAAGAAAATAATATCAATCATAATAATAACAATATTGATAATCATCATCATCAACTTAATAATAATAGAGTTATCCAGTTGATTGTTGGCGACATCAACTGCAATATTCTCGGCGACCAAATTAATAACATTAGCAGTAGGTACCTTGATACATTATATGAAGCTGGTTTCGTTTGCTGTATTGACGTACCAACTAGAGTAACAGCCAATTCATCATCTTGCATTGACCATTTATTCGTTAAACATCATGATACTAATTCCCTTTTCCCGTCAGTATTGAAGTATGATATCACAGACCATTATCCAATAGGTATAATTATAAAACAAAATATAATAAATAGGCCGAAAATTCGTTCAAATTATGTCTATCAGAGAACAAACCTTGCAATATTTTCAAATCTTCTATCTGAACAGCCATGGGGCGAGGTCATTTCCTCGGATGACCCGAACACAAGTTCAACTAAATTTATTGAATTAATTCAAAGTGTGTATCAGCGTTCAACCTCGTCCCATCCGAGGAGGAGTGCTGATAAAAGACTGAAGCCCTGGATCACTTTAAGCCTTGTCAGGGCAATTAGAAAAAGAAATAATTTACACAGAGTAATTAGAAGACAGCCGTTTAATGTGCAACTGATAAATTATTACACCGAGTATCGCCGTGTATTAAGCCGACTTCTTAAAACAACTAAAAAAGCTTACTATAAACAGAAAATATTTGAATCAACTAACAACCCTAAACAATTTTGGAAAACAATTAATGAAATATCTGGTTCAAATAACAATAAAACTCCTTTTCCAGTACAAAATTTCTTAAGCTCATGCTCCAGTGATAACCATACATTGAATTCCTCACTAGATATTGCCAATGACTTCAATAAATTTTTTGCTAACATAGGAGCTGATCTAGCTCAAAAAATAAGACAAAATAATGCCAATATCAGAACAATTCCATTTACACCACCTGACTCTGAATCCAGATTTATTCTTAGAGAGGTTTCAGAACAGGACGTTCGCCAATGTGTGATGGGAATTCGGGGAGGCTCTGCCCCTGGCTGTGATGATATTCCCGTTAACTTGATAAAAAATAATATTGATATTCTTCTCACCCCGCTCTGCCACATCATAAATTGTAGTTTCAGAACCGGAATTTTCCTGATTTGTTTAAGCTTGCCAAAGTAATCCCTCTCCACAAGTCAGGTAGTAAAGTTGACCTTAATAATTACCGTCCTATATCATTACTTAGTATTTTCTCAAAAGTTATTGAAAAATGTTTTAAAAAACAATTAACTAATTACATAAAAACTAACAACCTACTCACTGAGTTTCAATTCGGCTTCAGGGACGATTGCAACTCAGAAAACTGCTTTTATCGCTTAAGCGACTTTTTAAGGGTGGGTATTAATAATAATAAATACATTCTTCTTCTATTTGTTGACCTCACCAAGGCTTTTGATTCTATAGACCGCTCCATCTTGATGAGAAAACTGTATAAATATGGTATTGCTGGGATAGCTCATTCATGGATCAATAGCTACTTGTCTGAGCGTAAACAGATTGTGAGTATCAACAATACATATAGTAATGTTCAGGGAATAGACTATGGAGTAGTCCAGGGTAGTACTCTTGGTCCGGTTCTATTTCTCCTGTACATTAATGACATAATCGAAAGCAATATTATGGGGAAAATTTTGTTATTTGCTGACGACACTGCTGTGTATTTTGAGGGGGATAGCTGGAGAGAAGTGTACAGGACCGCAAATAGTGGTGTAGTGAGACTGAAAAAGTGGTTTGATAGCAATATCCTTAGTATGAATATTAGTAAAACCAAAGTCATGCCTATTTTTCTTCACAAAAAACGTGCCCCACCTCCCCAGTTGGATCTTAAACTTCACATGTGTGGTCGTGAGTGGGATGTTGAATGTGACTGCAGGTCAATTGAGTCTGTAAATGAAATAAAATATCTGGGTATCATTTTTGATAATAGACTGAGTTGGATGCAGCACATAGCCTACTTGAAAAATAAGTTGAGAAAGTTGATCTTCGTTTTCTCTAAATTACATGGTATCCTCAATGTTAAAGAATTAAGAATGGTATATTTTTCATTTGCTCAATCCATCATGACATACGGTATTATTGCATGGGGCGGTGCATGTGATGTATACATTAAAGAATTATCTATAACTCAGAAAGCAATTATCAAGGCTGGACTAGGTCTGGAAAGGACTTATTCATCAGATCTCTTGTTCAATTTTTTCAATGTTCTCACTATAAAAAAACTTTTCATCAAATCTGTTATGACCTATGCATTTAAAAATAAGATTGTTTTCAATAATTCCTCTCAACACAATTACCTGACCCGCGGCTCATATCTCCATCATTCTGGTGTTTCACGTAATATGAGATCTGTCTGCGACAGAAATGTGACATATCTGGTTCACGTAATTCTGCGGAATGCACCTTTGTTTGTTAGTCAGCCGGGGGATGCTCAATATACCAATACAAAAGAGTATTGCGGGGGTGGTTATCTGCCTTAAATAACGACGAATGTGATCTGATTTTGAGATCTGCGTACGTCTAGCCCCGCTGCGCGCAAACGCGGTTGGTTAAACTCCAGGCTTTCGCTTCAAATTATTCTACTGTAGACCTATATTCTATACAAATTTTATTCCTCTATATATTTATTATTTTGAGCTTCCAATTTTCATCTTCTCTACCTCCATCAGTAATCAACCAATGAATTTAAATGCATCTAACAGCCATTTTAGAATGTTGGTGTGTGTGTATGTGTGTGGTGTGTGTGTGGCTGTCTTCCCCCTCCCTGTATGTGTGAGTTGTATGTGTGTAGTTGTGCTACAATATTTCTATGATTGAATAATAATTTCTATTATTTAACATATCATAATTCAATTTACTTCTTTATTTAAGTTATTCTTTTCATTTCAATACAATGTACCTAGCCAAATCTAATTTCCAGGAATTTCTCTCAAGTTATAATAATTAAAATAATGTAATCACGAACTCAAACAACTCACAAACAGACCTGCGTGTCCATGTGAGTGTTGTTTCAATTATAACTTTTTTTTGAATTATCAATATATCTTGAACATGTGGACTATTCCCCCAGAGTAAAAGTCCATACGCGATTATACTCTGGAAAAAAGCAAAGTATGCTGATCTGACATAAGACGTGGGGACACAGCCTATCAAATTTCTCAGCAAGTATACCACTCTGGATAATTTGGAAGTAATATAATTTTATTTTAATTTTGGGGAGTCCGATCTCACTAGGCGTCAAATCTGCAAATCCGTAGAAACCAATCCGAAAACAAAACAATATATTTAATGTGAGGCTCCCATGAAAGTTTGCTGTCAATAAAAACACCTAGAAATTTGACATTACCCAAACGGCTCTCCATAGGTAAACTCTTCAAGCTAAAAATATTTTCTTGAGTTTTATCCTCATTGAGTGAAAAACCATTGGCTCTGAACCACTTTGAAGCCTCAGACAAACTGTTCTTAGCTTCATTCTGGAGGATTTCGAAATTTGAGCTTACATTAATAAAAGTTGTATCATCCGCATAAATTACAGTATATTTTTCGATCCCTGCGGAACCCCACTTTTTATCTCATTCACTTGAGATTTTTCCTTTCCTATGCAAACAATTTGTTTTCGGTCACTGAGGAAAGAGGCGAAAATGTTATTGAATTTGCTACCAACAATGCCATAATGAACCAGTTTACTCAGAAGCACATCGCGATCCACGCAATCAAATCCTTTACTGAGATCGCAAAATGTGGCCAGAGCATATTTTTTATCCTCATAAGCCCTGAGCACCTTTTTAATCATGGAGTCAATAGCATTAATGGTAGACTTGTTCTTTCTGAATCCAAATTGTACATCTGACAGTATGTCATGTTTACTCAAGTAATCACAGAATTGAAGATGGATGATAGTTTCTAAAACTTTTGATAGGATCGGTGTGAGAGATATTGGGCGGTAACTTGATGGACACTCTTTCTCACCCTTCTTATAGATGGGCACCACTCTAGATAGTTTTAGCATTTATGGAAATACCCCTTCTATCAAACATTTATTAATACAATAGGTAAGAGGAATTATTATACAATTTATAATTTTTTTGAGCATATTACTTGAAAAGTCATAAATATCTATGCTATCGGAAGATTTCAAACTTTTAACGATATTCAAAACAAGCTCCGGTGTTACTTCAGTGAAAGAAAACTTATCCCTTAGTGGTTCATTCCTACTATGCAAAGTTATAAGCTCTATTGCCGTTTCAGAAGGTCTTACAATACTGTCACAGATCTCTTTCACAGATTGAACACAAAAATTATTGAAAACATCTGGAGATATTTTCACAGGCTCCTTCTGTTTGCTTTTTGCAACTGAATTAATCACATTCCAAGCTTTTTTGCATTTATTATTGGAAGATTGGATACTAGAAACGTTATACTCTTTCTTAGCCTCAATTAAAGCTACCCTATAATTTCTCCTGGCTGTAAAGTACCTTGATTTCATCTCATCTGTTTTACACAGTCTATACATTTCTGAATGAAGTTCCAATTCATTTTTCATATTCGATAGATGAGGAGTGTACCAGGCTTTTTTCTTATTATATTTCTTGCAATTGTATGTATTGGGATTAGTCTTGAACTTATGCTTAGGAATATAAGTTTCAAATATATTCAAGAATGTATTGAAAAATTTATTGAAAACCACATTTGCTGTTTGATGTGTATTATCAATGAGCAGCCTTTCCCAATTGAAGTTATTGAGTGCATTTTCGAAATTCTGAAATTTATTCTGCGTTATCGGTCTCGTGATGACCACCTTAGGCCCTTTATTATTTTGATTTGATAACTCCGAACATGACCCATTAATCTTCAACCAAACCGAATCATGATCAGAAAATGCAAAAGGTGTCACATCAGAACAAATTACATCTCTATTTAAATTCGTAAATATATTATCCAGACAGGCAGTCTCTCTTGTGGGCTTACAGTTTGTAAAATTATAGTTGAATTGTCTCAATAGATTTTTAAACTCCTTTACACTGCGAATATCTTTTGTTACATCAAAAGCCGCATTGATGTCGCCACCCATTACTATATCAAATTTCTTCCACTGAGGATTGAGAAAGAAGTGGAACAAATCCTCTAATTTTTCTAAGAAGATTTGAGGATCACCATTGGGTGATCTGTAAAGAGCTACGACAACAATTTTCAAATCTTTGAAATAAACACCCGTTGCTTCAAAATGCATCTCACTGCACAAAAATGCTAAATCTAATTTAATACTAGTGGCAGTCAATGCTCTCTTAGTATAGATTGCTACGCCACCATGGATATGTTGCTCCCTATTGAAACTATTTACAAGCTGAAAGTCATCTAATACATTAAAAGGAATTTCGTCATTGCTGCACCAGTGCTCACTCAAGCACAGCAAATCAAACAAGTTATCATTAGCAAATTCATTCAGAACAACATGTTTTCCAACAATACCCTGAATATTAAGATAGCCCACTTTGGATGCTGAGGTTTGCCTAATAATAGTATGGCAATGATTAATCCCATTCATAGGCTCACTAACATAATTATCAAGAGGTCGATCATTAAATGCAGGCTGACTAACAACATAATTATTCTTAACACATTTAGAACTACGCTTACGTTTCGTCAATTCTCCAATGCATGACTGGTAATCTACTGACAAATTTCTAAAAAAAAGTCCGTATGATACTCAACAGGAATTGGTTGAGATGAATTTTCGTTCTTACAAGCTATTTTTTGAACAAATTCTAAGATTTTATCACAAACATATTTTTTCCCAAGGAATTAAGATGTAGACCATTGGAAGTATGAAATCTTCTTCCTACGCTCGTGATATTTACAAAGGAGACATTTCTAAAATGTTTACATAAATTATAGGTCTCTCTGTTAGCATACTCTATTTCTTTATTTATAGCGGACCAGTCTGGTAAGTCATATCTGTGAGGTACCGAGAAAACTATCACATTACGCGCACGACGGTTCTGTAGATCCCGTAGTTTATCGCGAAGAGAAGAGTTGAATTGCTTCCTTTCATTACAGGCGATATCATTGGTACCGGCTAAGAACACAAGTACATCGTCGTCGTCCAGTTGACTGCTCTCTTCTGCTACATCCTTGAAGCGAGCTCCAGGTTTAACCATACTGGAGAACGTATGGCTATCGTCATTGAAGCTCTTGTAGATATCCCTTCCTTGGCTGTCTGCATACAGTCTAATCTTCATTGGCCGTTTTTTAGAAACTCCAGGATTTGCAGATGTAGGCCTATTTGACTGTGGTGAAGTTGCTGACTCTCTATCTTTGAAAAGAGATATTGGATTTGACTGACATTTCCCGAACACTGTTGAAGAGATCGGTTAATTTCCTCAGCACTGCAAAGCTGCTTACGGTGGGTTGAGATGTCTTCTTGAAGATCAAGTATTTCCTTTTGAAGCCTGTCATTATTCATCTTGAAAAATTCAATGGATTTTTTGTGCATAATCGATAAAGTGTTAATAGTTGAAGATTCGTCAAATTCGGTTTGAGTATGTTTTTCCATGAAACAATCTAACTGCTTCGATATACTTTTGTCTGAATCTATACTTTGGGAGTTTTTACTTCGTTTTAATCTCTCTATTTCCATTCTCAAGGTTTTGATCTCGTCTTCTGCTGTTTCCTCACATTGTAATGATCATTTCACAAGTTCACATTTGTCAACTGACTCATGAGCCACTCTGTATTTGTGATATCACTTGAAGATTCGTGGTAGAATTAAATTCGTTATACTCGACTATATATTTGTGTTTCATAGTAGGCCAACTGTATAATTAGATTTCTTGTGTTGCAGGTAACGCAGAGTTGAATAGTTTGAATATTCCTCGTTTCGTGGAGCGCAATCGGCAGGCGGTGCCTCGCTCGCTGATGCAGCACGTTTGCAGCGAACTGGAAGAGGCGTCGGGTGCACTCGCCGAATTCCATCGGCACTCTGCACAGCGCTTGGAGTCCCTCTGTCATCCGCAGGCCATGAATCACAAGGTCAGCCATCATCAATCAATCATTATTTCCTATTTAGGTTTTCAATTTACAATCTATACTATACTAGTAGTTCTGTGAACAGTAGATCTCGCGCAGTTATAGACCACAGTCTCCTCTAATACTGTCCAACAGAGTAAATTCTGTCCTGCCCTGTCGTGTCGGCAAGATATCGGTGTATAAACGACTAATGTCTTTTTGGGCTGTTGTATCGACATTGCTGATAATTTAATGTAAGCAGCTATGCTACTATCATCAAAAGCTTACCAAGTTGAAAGCAGAGGAAAGTCGGGAAAAAATACTATGCTACTTCGAATTCGAGTTATCAGTTGCATGCCTCACTGCATGCAACTAATAGTCCACACAACAGCTGATTTTTTTACTAAGTTACATTGAGATAATAAATTGTATGCAATTAATAATCCACTCGACAGCTGATTTATCATGAATAATTCTGTAGTCTGATTTTTACTCTAATATTGGCGTATGAAGGAGGCTCCTTTTCCTTCTATATTATCCTTGAAATGCAAAATTTCCAAAAACCTTGTAAATACGTCGACGCGCAATTAAAAAAGGAACATACCTGTCAAATTTTATGAAAATCTATTGCCGCGTTTCACCGTAAATGCGGAACATATTAACATGAAGAGAAATACAAAACCGTCCGCTTGAATCTTAGATCTCACTTCGCTCGGTCAATTACTGTATTAAAATTTCCTCTTTCGTTACAAATTTTCCATGCTTTTGTACTCCAGAGCGAAGCTTGGTCCCCCGACATTAATAAATTATGTAAGAAATGGAATATTACAAAATATTTTTCCGATAAGTAAGATTAAACTGTACTTTACTGTAGTTAAAACTGAACCGTACTGTTTTGTAAGTTGTTAACTGTACTTAAAATTGGGTTGAAATTTTTATGCTAATGTTAGAGTGTGATCACATTGAATGCGTATGTGTGCAAGTGCACATCGAATCATGCATGAGCCGAAAAACAAAATCTGGATAGTACATTTATCACTCGACGTTCAGCTGATGTTTCTATTGGCATAAAAGTATTCCTCCACTGAGTAGAATGGAGATTGGAAAAACAAAATCTGGTAAGTACCATTGAAACACGCTTTGACTTGCGTGTAGCTGCTCACCCTGAACGCAACTAGCAAGTGCTCGCTTTCAGTGTGAATGTTCCTATTGCTCTTTCAGATTTTGTTTCTCTCAGATTTGGTTATGCATAACCAAGCTTGCAGTTGTACATATACGCATTCAATGTGATCACACCCTTATCCTTCTGTATCATTAAATTGATTTCTGCGTTGTTGTGAAGATGATGTGGAAAGTATCCATATTGTATGAAAACCACCTGATATTGTTAAAACCACTGGTTTATTAAAGCAATTTGAGATAATAGTTTTGGTTGTTACATCATTATCAATCTCTGGTAAACAAATTCTACACTAGAGTTTATCATTAATTTACAGATTTATATTTTTCAGTTTCTAATTTTATTAGTTTTGCTTTTGAATTTTGAAGACTGTTGATTCACAAATATTATACGTAACCTATATTTGTACTTCTCAGGAAGTGGAACAGATTTGTACAAAAACCTATTGTGCCATTGAGTATTAATTGCTCATGGTTTCCTAAATAGATGAATTAGCATATTGTGTCATTACGAAAGTATTAATTGTGCTTAGTTTCATAAATAGATGAATTAGTGCAGGATTTTCATTAAAGCATATTGTGCCATTACAAAAGTTTTAATTGTGAATGGTTTCATAAATTGAATAGATAATTTAGTGTAGGATTTTCATGAAATTTTACTCTTTTCTTTTCCAGTTTTTATCACTATTGAAAGAGTCCAGTCAGCTAGCATCCGAGTTGAGGAAAGGACTGAGTGACGTTGGGCCGAGTTTTGGTGATGATAAGTTGGATACTAAAACAGCATTCCAAAAGATTCCGAATCTCCTAGCCAGTTACTGTACACATTTAGAGACGTTTATGCCTTTTTTGAGGACGGCGTAAGTACTTTACTACATCTCATTTAAAAATAGATACTTTATTTCACAAATTTGTATTTTTCAAATAATACCATTTTTATTCATGTCAGATACACTATTTAGTTTACAGAGTGTTTAAAATGGTATATTTCTCAAAAGAGTGTTTCAAAGGATTGCTTTTCAAAAGAACCCTTTGAAATTCCAGAAAGGGGCAAGTTTTAAGCACAAAACCAACCAGACATCCTGATAATTTAAAAAAAAAGCACAGTTTTATTTTGGTCAAATCCACATTTATAAATTTTACCAACAGAATGGAAGTTTCGTGTTGAAACTAAAAAACATATCTTCAGTTGTTTTCAACACGAAACTGCAGTTCTGTAAGTAAATTTAATGTGGATTCAACAGAAATAAGACGGTGTTTTTCAATTATGGAAAAGTTCCATAATACCAGTGCACATTCAGCAAATATGATTGATAATTTTCAAATATTTAAAACTTGTATAGGATTAAATTTGAAAAATTGGCTGAAAATAATCACCATTTTTCATGCGTTCAACTGATCCTAAATTCTCATTCAAAGAAATTCTTTATTTATTCATAACTTTTCCAGTCCATCATGTCAGGTATTTGATCATAGACCTTTCAGTTATTGATCATATAGAATTTCCCATTTAGTGATAAACTTCTCAAGCTTTTCAAGAAAAGCGAGTTACATTAACAGAAGGAAAATGTGTTGGTCTTTGAAGCTATACTGAGCCTCAATACTGAAATGAAAAGGTTGCAAGGCAACTCAAGAAAAATTTATTAAATAATTTCATTCACATGAATTATTCAATATAGAATTATTCAGTAACGTTTGAATAGATATCTATCAAGCTCAATCTAATGTAGGCCAGGTTTATTTAGGACAAGCCGTCAGGCTCGCTTTGCTCGCCATATCCGTCTAGCCAGGGGGCTCCGCCCCCTGGACCCCCGACTGGATCGTCCAAAAATGAGATCAGCGGGCTCGCTTCGCTCGCCTGCATTTTTCATTTGAGCATGCTTCATCCCATCAGAAAGTCAAAGTACTGAGAAAACGCAGAAAAGCTGAGAAAAACGCTGATTTTGGGCGTATCTTTGATGAAATATTAAAGTCACCTCATCACAAAATTTTTAGACCCTAGCTAAATCTCTGTACCAAATTTGAACATTTTTTGTCTATTACTTGATGAAAAAACTGAGAAAACACAAAAAACCGCTAATTTTGGGCGTATATTTAGCGTTATTTCAAATTCCTTCTAACACAACATTATTACACCCTAGCTTAGCTTCTGTACTAAATTTGAACAATTTCTGTTCATTTGTTCTCGATAAATCTGAGAAAAAGCAAAAAACGCTGGAAAACGCTAATTTTGGGCTTATCTTTGACGTTATTGCAAATTCCTTCCAACACAACATTATTACACCCTGGCTGAGCTTCTGTACTAGATTTGAACAATTTCTGTTCATTTTTTCTCGATAAATATGAGAAAAGGCAAAAAACACTGGAAAAACGCTAATTTTGGGCGTATCTTTGACGTTATTGCAAATTCCTTCTAACACAACATTATTACAGCCTAGCTGAGCTTCTGTACTAAATTTGAACATTTTCTGTTCATTTGTTCTCGATAAAGCTGAGAAAACGCTGGAAAAACGCAGATTTTGGGCGTATCTTTGGATTTTTTTCCGAATCCGTTCTAAGTGCGCCTCTAAAGGGCCAACTGAACATACCTACAGAATTCGAACGTTTTTGGTCCGGTAGATTTTTAGTTCTGCAAGTGAGTGAGTGAGTGAGTCAGTCAGTCAGTCAGTCAGTGAGTGAGTGCCATTTCGCTTTTATATATAGATTAAATTAAAATTGTAATTCTTCTTTAATCGAACAATGTAATTGTGCTTTTGTTGATTGCAGGCTGGAGTATGAGGAAACGCATCTATCGGATGAAAGTTCGAAAGCCTGCAATGATCAAGTGGCCCTTGTTACCAGTCAGTTTGTAAGCCATTGTGTACAGTTGAACTCTCTCGTTACGCTTATCTCCAAACAAAGTGAGTGTTTTGTCATGGTTTATTTATTATTCCTTATAGATGAACGTTTCAATAAGGTCCGGTTTCTAGCACACTTATGAATTTTCTAGCACTTATAATGAACCATTAAATCTTTAGGTGTAATGGTCCATTAGATTTGAGAGTCCTAGAAACCGGGCTTAAATCTAATGAACTATTGAATCTGTAGGTTAAATGGTCCATTAGATTTGAGTGTTCTAGAAACCGGGCTTAAATCTAATGAACTATTGAATCTGTAGGTTAAATGGTCCATTAGATTTGAGAGTCCTAGAAACCGGGCTTAAATCTAATGAACTATTGAATCTGTAGGTTAAATGGTCCATTAGATTTGAGAGTCCTAGAAACCGGGCTTAAATCTAATGAACTATTGAATCTGTAGGTTAAACGGTCCATTAAATTTGAGTGTCCTAGAAACCGGGCTTAAATCTAATGAACTATTAAAAAAATGAATATTAAATCTGTAGGTTAGATAGTCCATTAGATTTGAGTGTTCTAGAAACCGGGCTTAATCTAATGAACTATTGAATCTGAAGGTTAAATGGTCCATTAGATTGAGTGTTCTAGAAACCGGCTTAAATCTAATGAACTATTGAATCTGAAGGTTAAATGGTCCATTAGATTATAGAGTCATTGAAACCGGGCTTAAATCTAATGAACTATTAAAAAAATGAATATTAAATCTGTAGGTTAAATGGTCCATTAGATTATAGAGTCATTGAAACCGGGCTTAAATCTAATGAACTATTGAATCTGAAGGTTAAATGGTCCATTAGATTGAGAGTCCTAGAACCGGGCTTAAATCTAATGAACTATTAAATCTGTAGGTTAGATAGTCCATTAGATTTGAGTGTTCTAGAAACCGGCTTAAATCTAATGACTATTGAATCTGTAGGTTAATGGTCCATTAGATTGAGTGTTCTAGAAACCGGCTTAAATCTAATGAACTATGAATCTGTAGGTTAATGGTCCATTAGATTTGAGAGTCTAGAAACCGGGCTTAATCTAATGAACTATTAAAAAAATGAATATTAAATCTGTAGGTTAGATAGTCCATTAGATTTGAGAGTCTAGAAACCGGGCTTAATCTAATGAACTATTAAATCTGTAGGTTAAACGGTCCATTAAATTTGAGTGTCCTAGAAACCGGGCTTAATCTAATGAACTATTAAAAAAATGAATATTAAATCTGTAGGTTAGATAGTCCATTAGATTTGAGAGTCTAGAAACCGGGCTTAATCTAATGAACTATTGAATCTGTAGGTTAATGGTCCATTAGATTTGAGAGTCCTAGAAACCGGCTTAAATCTAATGAACTATGAATCTGTAGGTTAAACGGTCCATTAAATTTGAGTGTCCTAGAAACCGGGCTTAATCTAATGAACTATTGAATCTGAAGGTTAAATGGTCCATTAGATTGAGTGTTCTAGAAACCGGCTTAAATCTAATGAACTATTGATTCTGTAGGTTAAATGGTCCATTAGATTATAGAGTCATTGAAACCGGGCTTAAATCTAATGAACTATTAAATCTGTAGGTTAGATAGTCCATTAGATTTGAGTGTTCTAGAAACCGGCTTAAATCTAATGACTATTGAATCTGTAGTTAAATGGTCCATTAGATTATAGAGTCATTGAAACCGGGCTTAAATCTAATGACTATTGAATCTGTAGGTAAATGGTCCATTAGATTATAGAGTCATTGAAACCGGGCTTAAATCTAATGAACTATTGAATCTGCAGGTTAAATGGTCCATTAGATTGAGTGTTCTAGAAACCGGCTTAAATCTAATGAACTATTAAATCTGTAGGTTAAATGGTCCATTAGATTTGAGAGTCTAGAAACCGGGCTTAATCTAATGAACTATGAATCTGTAGGTTAATGGTCCATTAGATTATAGAGTCATTGAAACCGGGCTTAAATCTAATGACTATTGAATCTGTAGGTTAATGGTCCATTAGATTGAGAGTCCTAGAAACCGGCTTAAATCTAATGAACTATTAAATCTGTAGGTTAGATAGTCCATTAGATTTGAGTGTTCTAGAAACAGGGCTTTAAGGTTGTGCAAAGGCTAAAAATAAACTTTCTACTCGTGATATTTTTCAAAGTTTTTCGATTTGTATATCATCAAGCTATCAAAATAAAAAAGTTTTCTCAGGAAAACATTTTTTTCCGATCATTACTTTTTGAGATATGTGCGCCTAAAGTTAAAATTATTGTGACAGAACATTTCAAATGCCGCAAGAGATAAATCCATGTGATTCAGAGGATAAATTTTCTTCATGGTATTGTTGATTGAATAAAACAAATTATGAAAATATGTATTTTTGATAAATTTATTCAATTTACTAAAAAAACAAAAAATAACTTTTAGTTGTTATTTTTGGTCACTTTTTGTAAATTGTATTACTTTCTCAAAAATTGGTATTTTCTAAAAAAATATGTTTTATTCAATCAACAATACCATGAAGAATGTATCCTCTGAATCTCATGGATTTATCTCTTACTGAATTTGAAATGTCCTGTCCCAAAAATATAAACTTCAGGCGCAAACTTTAATCTCAAAAAGTAATTATTGAAAAGAATGTTTTCTCGAGAAAACTATTTTTATTTTAAAGGCGATGGTTTCTTGATCCATTCCGAGCTGCTATGTATTAACACACTTTTTTCTATGTATTTAAACACGACATGCAGTCAAATATTAAGTAAATTATTAAAAACTTTTACTTACTGACTGAATGTACAGTCAGTAAGTAAGAGTTTTTAATTATTTACTTAATATTTGACTGCATGTCGTGTTTAAATAAATAGAAAAAAGTGTGTTTTTCATTTTGATAGCTTGATGATATCAAGCTTCCAAAAGCTGTGCCTTTGCACAGCCTTAATAAGGCCCGGTTTCTAGCACACTTATTAAATATAATGAATCATTAAATCTGTAGGTTCAATGGTCCATTAGATTTGAGTGTTCTAGAAACCGGACTTTAATAGTTTTAATAATTTTCATTTTCGTACACGCTTTATTATTTTTTCTATTTCTTCGTAACTTCCTTTTTTGTAAAAAAGTAGTCTCCGCTAGTGGATTAGCACCAGATTCTTAGCAGTGTGTGAACTCATCCAGTCAAGTTGACTTGCACGAGGTGTGGTTTTCACACAAGCATGGTTTTCCCTCCATCGTGAAAACATGTGCATCAACTTAGTCAATATATTATAAGCTAGTGTAGATGAACTACTGAACAAGTAGGGTTGTTACTACTACTACTACTACTTTTACTTCTAATAGGTAAGTGCTTGTTTAGGACTTGGTGTAGGGAGTGCTAGGTAACTAGTTGTCACACGATTACACGTATATATTCACGTCATGTAGCATTAGGTGAACTTTAAATGTCAACTTTCATGCGTTAAACATGGATAAGTAAAAGTGGTACTTAGTTCAAGGTGCGTCAGAGAAACTTACTTATTTGAAAAAATCCTGTACGTTGAATTGGTCGTCTAGAGGGGCACATCTGGAGGGGTAGGTTTTCAAGTTTATCCTCCCTCAAATAAATTAGCCATCATGCTCTGGTCTAGAGAGCAGCGGGCCTTCGCAGTTGAGAGCTTCTTTTCTAATGGTCGATCTCCTTCCGCACTCGACTTAAAATTTCTCCCCACAGACACTCGTTCCTGGCCATATCGTGGGTTAACTCATTTCAGGAGTGTGGAAGTGTCGCTAAATCCAGAAATGGACTTCAACGAACCATCAGAACTCCATAAAATGTCGAAAGAGTGAGGCAGTCAGTTGTACGTTCTCCCAGGCGTTTGGCTCGCAAACACGCAGCTGCTATGGCAATTTCTACTCCACTGTTCGACGAATTTTCCATGAAGACCTTCAACTTCATCCCTATAAATTGGCTGTTGTTCAAGAATTGACTGAGCACGATTTTATTGCCCGTCAAAATGCATGTGATATGGTGATTGGCAACCTGCTTGAAGACGCGGTCATTTTTTTTTTAGTGACAAGGTTCATTTCTACTTGCGATTCGTCAATGCGATTTTTTATGGGGTTATTTGAAATCTCTGGTTTATTTCGATCGACCACGGACCATAGCACACCTCAAGAACAACATTCGCGACGCCATTGCCAACATACCAATTGATATACTGCAACGAAATTTCAAAAATGTACTTCATCAGTGTATGCGCAATGGGGGTCGCCATTGGTCTGATCTCATTTTCAAGGCTGCATGGAAAAAAATTGGATATTGTATTTTCATTATAAGAAAATATTAAAACAATAACTTGAGTACTTTTGTTTTGTTTTTATTAACCTTTCAAATAAGTAAATTTCTCTGGCGCACCATGTACTTGAGTTTCAGCTTGTGCTACTTTAGTAGAGGCCACGAGATTAGTTGAGGTCCCTGGTCTTCCCCTACTAGTGAGCGCTAAAATGATTGTGGTGAGGGTAAAAAACTAGGCAGCCCAAGATCAATGTTTCTTTAATATTCTATGTTCTATTTTCACTTCTGGACATTATTGCTCTGATTTTGATGGTTGCTAACTCATTTGTGATCTTTCAACTATTACTATTTTTAATTTATAAATTCCACTAAGCTATTAACAAATAATAATGAATTTTATAATTACAGAAACCCTACAGCAATCATACCAAGGCTGGCAAATGCGACATGAACAAGAATTAGTTGATATTTTTAATTCAATCCATGAGGACTCGAAAGGTAACAGAAAATTTATTACACTAATTTTATATTACTTTTGTCAATTTACTACTTTTAAGTCTGGCTTTGCAAAGGTTTGTTTAGTTTAACGATGACTAAATGCTGGTTAAATGTTAATCAGAGAAGCGGATGACCTCTTTAGCTAGCTGTTAATCACAGATAAAATTCAAAAGCATTTGTGAAACTGGGTCATAACCTAATAACACTATCAACAGTCCTTAATTTTATCCAATAGAGCTATTTTTAATTTCTTCAATCAACATGAATTGATCGGGAATGAGAATAGGAAATAAAAGGAATAGGAGAATAAGACTGTATTAAAATGGAGGACCAGGGGAAGGGGTGAGGATACCACAAAACGCGATGCCAGGATAAATAATAATTAAATTGATAGACGAATCTAAATACCTTGATATTGTTCCTTTTCACCATACATAATTGAAACGTTGACTCGTTGGTGTGGCCACACGTCGCGTCGATGATGAATGTCTTGTAGCACTTTTAGGTATTTCACTATTTGAGGTAAAAGGTCGGAAATAATAATATATCTTAAGAAAAATAAGAACTAAATAAGGTTTTCCACAATACTGGTAATAATAAGAAGAGAATATTGTGTAGCGGTTTTAACGAGAGCGGTTTATAACAAAAAAGAATAGAAGTTTCTCCTAGCAATCACTTCATAGGAATGGAAGCCGGGGTGACGATTCCACTGAACGCATGCGCTAGATTGCAAAGAAAGGGTTACTGCGCAAACACAAGTAACCAGTTGAGGGCTGGCGGCAAATTATATGAATTAGCTAGACTCTCAAGCTACAATAAATAATAATACTAAATACGAAACAAGAATGACAAATCAAATCAAAAACATATTCTCCATATCTTGAATGTTTTTCGAGTATTTTTTAACTTTAGGGTACATATCTGCAAGAGTTTGATTGAGAAAGAATAATGTAACTCTACTTTCTTTTTCAATATCATGATTCACATCACTGACTTTTAGTACGCCATCTAATATATTTGTTCTCTATTTTCAGACTTGTTGAGCTCCTATGTATTAAAGTTTGATAAGGAATCTAGTAAGAATAGAAATGAAAATTTGAGTTTAACAAACACTTATATTACAAGTGCCCTTTCCAGATTCATGGACTCTACTGGTAAGGTAAGTTCATTTTCAATTCGACTCGTGGAACATTAATGTAGCTTTCTTATTGTTGTAATATTTGTTAATGAGAGACTGAAAGATAATTAAAACTATGTATTAGATATAGTTGGCCGTGGGAGTAAGTAAGTATGTATTTTAAGAACCTTTACTTGAAAGTTCACTAGTTCTGGCTGTATATTAACACCTATTCAAATTGGGAGCTACCTACTTTAAATTCTGGCTGAATATTAACACTTAATCAAAGTTAAAGCTACACTTATTCTAATAATTAATGCCTACTTGATTTTATTAATTAAACATTGGCCTTTTACAAGTAGCCCAATCAACACATTAGACATTGCATCAATTGTGTTGGAAATCAACATTGTTTTAAAATTTGTCAGATGTTGAAAAACTTATAAACAAAATATAAATTATACTGAAATGATATCTTTCAAAGAAAGTCTTTCCCATACTTTGTCATAAGTTCTCTATTCCAATATTTTAACTTGTTTGTTTACATATAATTTCAACTATATTTGTTTCTTCATTATTATCGCTTGTTGTAAGTTGACAAAGTTTGACTAGTGAAATACGCAAAATTTGACAGGTATTCTGTTTCAAATTAGTGGAATAATCAACTCTGATCTTGTTTATCTCTGATCTCTGGTCTGTCTTGCTTGTATTATAATATCGATGATCGATTCGCAGGAAGAGTCTCAGTCGGTGCCGTATCTAGAAGCCTTGAAAGATTTGGAGGAAGCCAGAAATGGACTGGAATTGAGGAGAGGTTTGAAAAGGCAATTAGAAGAAACACAAGCCGATCTCATTAAAATCAACCAGGAATGTGAGCGCTGGAAAAATGAGTACAAACTTCTAGTTAATATTAATTCTACGGTAAGGCAAATTAAATTATGAAAATTTTACACTACAGTAATATAATTTTGATCGATCCATGTAGATATTGTCACCAATTGAGATAATCTCAATATAATACAATTAATAGTATACATTAATTATTATTATTATTTAATAAAATGAATTAAATTATTATAATGTAATATAATTTTGATCGATACATGTAGTTATTGTCAGTCTTTGACCAATTGAGATTCAAAGTGTCATGTATACCTCACTCACTCGAGCAATGTAATTTTCTTCTCTGGCTCAAATACGACTAACGGCTCTCACCTTCATTATCATTTTATTGGAAACAGTTTTTTCTTCAACCTCGTACTAATTGTGGTTGTTGGGAACAGTGGCTGTTAAAGAAGATAGACTATGTTTTGGCTATTCTTACTGTTTCAAAAAAGATAAACATTATGTTGAAAAACCTAATAAATAAAGCTTCAGAAGTATTGATATCAATTGACAAAAATTGGAAATTCCATTAATTGAAATACTCCTTTCTTTACAGAATAATGATAAGAATGCTGTGCCTCATCTTGCTAATGATACTGAAAATTCTTTAGTTACCAACATGGTAAGTTACCCTCATGTCAAGATATACAAACTTAAACTTGCACTATTTACTTGTTAAAATATTTATTCATATTTCTGAAAGAGGTGATCCACTTCGCATTTATGCTTTATAATGCTGTATGTTCACGATTTTTTGTCATTTCATAATAACAAGTATCACTTTATTATAATTTAATCCAGATGTTTAAGGCAAGAAACACGTTGTTCATTAGTCTCGGACTAGATAGCTTGATAGACTATTAATTTCATTTTAATGGGGCTACTTGAATGTTTAATTATTGTAGAAAATTACTAGTACCCTCTTCATATTTTTATAGAAACACAACTAGTTTCGAGCACTCATGCCATTTTGACACTTGAAAACACTACAAAATACGAAGAGGGTACTAATAATTTTCTATAATGATTCAATTTTAATCTCTTACAATAGACCTAATAGAGTAACTGTTGAAGTTTCCATCTAATGGCTTTTGATGTTTTTTTAGCAGGAGTAGTTGAACGCAACCTTTTGAAGTTTGCTGCAGATAGAATTGTACAATGTTATTTACTTAATAATTATGGAGTTTATTCCATTGGGCTGTACTGAATGTAGTTTCTAGAATAGTATATTGTTTTCAGATTGGAAGTTTGAGTCCATGTGTAAATTTCCCTGAAGAAGTTGGCAAAAGAGAAGACTCAATAAAGGAATACTTCAGAGACAGAATCAGTCAGCTGATTGCTGACAAACAAGAAGCCGAAAGTAGAGCAGCTACTTTCTCCAACGAGGTAAAAAATTTTCGCTCGTAGTTTTATAAATTTTAACCGTTCATTAATGATTATTTCAAATCAGTATAACTGCTACTACATCTCTTTGATAACTCTCTAACCATTCATTTTCAAATGTATGTACTGTAGTAATAAGGTAAATCTCTTCATGAACTTTAATGTAAGTGACTGACTGGCTTTCACGGAAGAGGCTGTTCAAAAGATCTACTTTTGAAAATTATTCCATTGACAATTTATTCATTTAATTATCTAGGTATTTGAATGTAATTGTAGAGAATGAATGTGTCCAACTCACGACTTGATAACTCTAACCATTCATTAAAAAAAAACTATGTACTGTAGTATTCAAGTAATTCTCTTTGATGAGCAACTGTAATGTGAGTGATTGGCTTTAATGGAAGAGGTAGTTCAAAAAATCTACTTTTGAAAATTATCTACATATTTGAATGTAATTGTAGTGAATGAATGTGTTTCAGTGTTCAGCGCTGGCATGGTGCTTTGTCGAATGATAGACAATGATAGCAAAACCAATGTTAATCAAATACCACCATTTTACCTCTTGTATTTATTATCCTTAAAATACAAAATTTTAAAAAACCTTATATATACGTCAAAAAGGAACATGCCTGTCAAATATCATGAAAATTTATTGCTGCGTTCCGCTGTAAATGCGAAACATATAGGTAAACATATAAACATAAATAGAAATGCAAAACCGTCGACTTGAATCTTAGACCTCACTTCGCTCGGTCAATAACGTGGACCTCACTATCGTGTATTGATGAGTATTTTGTAATTGTATTATGAATGTAAAGTATTTATAGTGAATGAATGTGTTGCAGTGTTCGTCGTTGGCTCGGAGACTGGAGGCCAGCTTGGAAGCGATGAGCAAAGCGGAGAGCAGTCTGCAAGAGATGCGTGACAAGGTGGTGCATCTGCAGGAGGAGCTAGCTACCACCACATCCAACTACGAGGCGCAGTTGAGCACCATGTCCGATCACCTCGCTACCATGAACGAAAGGCTTGCCTCGCAGAGGGAGACAATCGACGATCTGCAGTTCCAGATCAGCAACAAGGTTAGTACATTTTTTTGGTGCTCAATTCTATGATGGATCGTTCTTATTGAAACGACTGAAGTCTCGGAAACCATCAACGATGTTCAGTTTTGGATGACCAGCAAGGTAGGTAAATCGTTCTTAGCTCAAGGTCTTTACATTCGTATCTCTAGCTACGTGTAGCTAGGAATACGTCCTCTGTAGACGAAGCCCTCCCATCTCCCAATGTTAAGGCTGTGCAAAGGCTAAAAATAAACTTTCTACTCGTGATATTTTTCCAAGTTTTCCGATTTGTATATCATCAAGCTATTAAAATGAAAGAGTTTTCTCAAGAAAAAAAAATTCTCCGATCATTACTTTTTGAGATATGAACTAGTAGATAGAATTATAACAGCTCGCTTTAAGACAAAAGTCGGAAACATCAGCCTAATTCAGTGTTATGCACCAACAGAGCAAGCAGATGATAAGCAAAAACAAGCGTTCTATGAGCAGTTGAGTGAGGCTTACAGATCAGCCAGCAGGAGAGATATAGTGATGGTGATGGGTGCCAAAGTTGGAGCCATCAATGAGGGCATAGAACACATTATGGGAGTGCATGACCTTGGTGAACAAAATAAAAATGGTGAGATGTTCACAAACTTCTGTGCCAGTAGGGATTTAGTGATTGGAGGTACTTTATTCCCACACAAGAAATGCCATAAGATCTCATGGGAATCTCCTGATCATATAACAGAGAACCAAATTGATCATATTGCAGTGAGCAGGAAATTTCGACGGTCTCTGACAGATGTAAGAAACAAAAGAGGTGCTGATGTTGGGAGTGATCACCACTTGATGCTTGCTGAATTTAAATTGAAAATTATGTATGTCAGCACGGAAAAAAATTTCGAACACAAGTAAAGGCTTTGATGTGGCAAAGTTACGAAGGAGACAGGTGGAGGATGCCTTTAAAGTTGAACTTAGAAACAAGTATGAAGCCCTAACTCAGCATTCATATGGAGATGAGGATGTAGAGCATGCGTGGAAGAGTGTGAAGGATTGCTATGAAGAGACCTGCATAAATGTTCTAGGACGCAAAAATTATAGGAAAAAAGAATGGATGACTGAGCTTACTTGGAATCTCATAGAAGACAGAAAAGCAAAGAAGGGCCTTCTGAATGCAAGTAAAACTCGCCTCAAGAGGAGACAAGCCCAAATAGAATACAATGCCATTGAAAAGGAAATAAAGAAAAGTGTCAGAAATGACCACCGCAGGTTTGCAGATGAGATGGCTACAAAAGCAGAGGAAGCAGCTAGAAAAGGGGATAGCAAGGAGCTATATAACATAACAAGGATCCTCTCAAACAACAAGGCCAGAAAGAATAGACCTGTCAGAAGTAAAACAGGCGAGCTTCTCACAAATATTGAAGATCAACTGCAGAGATGGCGGGAGCATTTCATGGAATTGTTGGGTAGTGGAAACCTGGAAGGTGGAGAGGAAGATGTGCAACCGTTTGAGGAGGACCCTGAAATTCTTGTCCATAGCCCTACAAAAGATGAGATCAAGATGGCTCTGAATGAATTAAAGAGAGGCAAGGCACCGGGACTGGATAATATATCACCAGATGTAATGAAGGTGGATGTAGACCTGACAGCAGATATATTCCAGCCGCTCTTTCACAGGATATGGACGAAAGAAAGTGTCCCACAGGATTGGAAAAAAGGACTGATAGTGAAGATAAAAACATCTACAACAGCACCACCAGTACACCTATTACCCTGCCATGAAACCGCTTGAGGTACGTCGGCACCACTTCCCTTTCTTTTACTTTTCACAAACGACCAGAAAAGTTGCGGATTTGTCCTTATAGAAGTTTCAAATTTAACCACATAATTATAGAATTCCCTGCGTATATTAGCTTTCAAATCTCTTCGTATCCTCAGAAACTCAGTTTCATAATAAACAGACTTCTTTCTTTTTCTGGCCAGTTTGTTCTTTCTCTTCAAGTCATCTATAATTTGCCTAGTAAACCAGGGTGGATATTTAACCTCATTGGATGGCTTCATTTTAGGTATGCACAAATCAAAACATTCATAAATTTTGTTGTAGAAAAATTTGAGCGCCTCATTATATTGTTCTATATGATTCCAATTTATATTATAAAGTGAGTTATACAACAAAAAATAATTTCCCTTTCTAAAATTGTATTTGAAATTCAAAATATTTGGATCTGAAGGCTTGGGAAAAGACAGGGATGGAATCTCAATCATTATAAGCAGTGATGGGTGATGGCGGTCTTCGGGAACCACAGGCGCCTCCCTTGTAACTGCAGTTTTGCTAAGTTTGTCACATACAACCAAATCCAAAGTACACTGATTGCAATTCACAATATCATTGCGCGACTCCAAATCCAAGAAGGCCAGAGTATCATTGAGCTGTCTAGCTATGCATGAGCCATTGAAAAGATAATAATTCGATCCAGTAATCTCGGGAATATTAAAGTCTCCAACAATAATAACATCTGTATCCAATAAGTTGATACTGGCCTCGAGGCAGTCAAAATATTGGCGATAGACAGGCAAACGAGCTTCAGGCGGAAAATAGACTGTATTTATGAAATATCTTCTATTAGAAAAATATACAAATACACCTTCTGCTCGATACCTATTATTAACTGCTATCAGCACACCCCCTCCATCCAACGTATTGGCACTCACACAGTCCCTATCCATCCTAAATACTCGATACCTGCCATCGAACAACTCACAGTCGGCAACAGAATCATTCAACCAAGTCTCAGTACAAATTATGACATCATAATTTTCGGCAGAAATGACATTATAAAAATCAATCAGTTTACTTCTAAGTCCTCTCACATTCTGATAATAGATGGATAAATTCATTATTGTATGTTTTTGAAAAAAAATAAAAATGAAAGTAATAGAATAATTTGAGATGAGATATTCCAAATCTCTTTTTTATAAATAGTGATATTAATATATATATATATATATATATATTATATATATATATAGATAGATAGATAGATAGATAGAAGACACTTTAAAGTTTGTAATATAAATTAAAACAGGAGACACGATATAAATAGATTGAAAACACTTAAAAACTTACATTAGAAATGGGGGAAGACAGTCTTCTCGGTTGAGAAAGGAGACACAGTCTCCGAAAATTTCCCCCATTTCTAATGTAAGGTTTTAAGTGTTTTCAATCTATTTATATCGTGTCTTCTGTTTTAATTTATATTATATTTTATATATATATATACTTTACTTTCATCACTTTAAATATCATCTTTATATTATGTCACTCTAAATATCACTATTATTATTATATATATATATATATAATAATCACATTATATATATATATAATCTTAAAATCTCCCATTACAACTTTGAAATAGAATTCATGAATAGATTACATCTTTAGCTATTCTTGAAGAATATGTAATATATAAAGAATTTGACCATCAAACCATAGAGAAAAGATAGCATAAGAAGATATCTCTTGGTTTGGGCGTTTATATTTCAAATTTCACTGTTAACTCGTGCTGATAGTCCGCGTAATTCATTTCCGTGAAGTTATGTGACGCTGTTAGTCTCTCGTACTGTGCCGTCCGTTCTTACACTTTCACCCGGCCAAAACAGTAGTCAACTTGAGGTAACAAGAAATCGGCATGAAATTTGGAACATAAACGACCTATACCATAGGATGTCTTCTTACATTATCGTTTTTATGCTACTATTATTTTATTTATTTATTATTTATTATTTATTTATTTATTTATTTATTTATTATTTATTTATTATTTATTTATTTATTTATTTATTTATTTATTTATTTATTTATTTATTTATTTATTTATTTATTTATTTATTTATTTATTTATTTATTTATTTATTTATTTATTTATTATTTATTTATTTATTTATTTATTTATTTATTTATTTATTTATTTATTTATTTATTTATTTATGGACAGAATCACAAATCATATAAATATGATTAGGAAGGAACAACAGGCTTGGCCCAAATCATTATATATATTCGTTATATATATTTTTTATTAACATTTTTGTATAATTTCATGTATTTTAATTTTCTATTTATTCTGTATGACATCTTTAGCTATTCTTGAGGAATATGTAATATATAAAAAATTGACCATCAAACGCTTGAAACTCGAATTGTAACAACTGAATATTACTCAATTTCTCTCAGATGCTTCTGAAAACCTCTCAGATGCTTCTGAAGTAAAACCTCAAACTTTGCATATTTCAACATATTGTTTCGCTCAATATTATTGAAAAAATCTTTAGTATATAGGTTAATATGATTCGTAATGGTATTTTACTCTTACTCTTACTGACAATTATTTTTAACAATAGAACGTGAGATGAATTTTGTTTTGATAAACACATGAAATGGCATTCAAAAAGTAAAATTTGGTTGGTAAGTTTGCCTGTTCTTGACATAAATGATATTTCATCCAACTAAAAAATGCACTTCAATAAAGAATAGTATGCTAATCAAGATATTCGTGATAACATAGATCAAATAATTTGAAAGCTGTTAAATACTGTAATTTCTCAATGAATTAGACAACACTTCTCTGAATAATGTTGGATTAAATTATAACTGGAAACTCTTTACACTGTTATTGTGATGATAATCAAAGTGTGCAATCAGATGAAATAATGTGTTGTATTTACTAAATTAATTTCTCACAGTTCAATTTTATTAATTTAATTGAGTTTGCATTCTATGTTTTGTTGCAGGGAAATAAGAAAGGAAAAAAGTAGGAGAACTAACTAAAAAGTGGAAGATCTAACTTTGGATATGAATCCAAACCATCCTCTAGTAAATTCGAACAAAAAACCTGAACGTCCATGCTTCTGAAGTGGATCTTTATAAATCTATTATTATGAATTTATTCAAATCTATGTTTGACGATTGTTGAGAGCGTAATTAACGATTGTTTTAATCGTTATAGAATATTATTTGTAATATATTGTAAAGTATGAATTAGTTCTAGTAGCGTTCAATTCAATGTACGTACCTGCAACTAATTTATTGTACTACTGAGCAGCTTCTTTTACTGGCTCACTCATTATTATGATCTATAATTTACTAAAAATTGTATGCGTTTACTTTTTACTGTATTATGTAAATATATGTTAACCACATACCCACTTGTACATTAAGATAAATAAGAAGCTGTTCACTCAGCTTAGCATTCATTGACTATTATACAATTCTGTTAGATAATACCAGTAATATCTTTGCTAGCTATTCCGAACATTTCTAGGACTCTATTACCTCATTTTAGTTTCTATTTATTTTGTTGATAAATCACATAACGATTTATTGTTTTTAGATCTCTTGCAGTGCAAGATACTTCTCACCCAATGTTTTATATGAAAATAATTGTATATTTACCTACCTTTTATTTATATCTCTTTTCCTCGTACTATATTATATTATTTTATTTATCCTATGAGTCTTTAATGAATCACTCTTTCTTGTAGTTTACTATTCTTGTAGGCTTCTGATAGAAGCTTTATGTTTCTCAATTTTGCTAGCTATATGAACTGCTTCTTAATATTAAGTCGCCTACATGATACGATTAAAGCAAGAAGTTTAATATTGATTATTTCACATTGTCTTTGGAATCCATCCAAAGTTATTAAAGATGTATTTTAATTATAGTATATTATTTAGAATGGATGCTTCTTAAAACAAACAAAGAATCGTTTTGTATACAATGTAGGGAAGATGTATTATAATTTTCTGTGATACTATGAGCATAAAAAGTTCAAGTAAGATTCTTTTCAAAATGCTAAAATATTTTATTTGAATAGTTTTAACTGAATAAAGTGTAATAATATATGAAGATTTAGATTGATTGATGGTTTTATTTCTTTGTTTACATTTAGAACCTTCCTGAGAATTTAATTCAAAAATATAGTGTTGCTGTGAATAGTCTTCTGGTTGTCCTTGATGTATCAAAAAATGAAACTGACTCATAAGACCATTTTTGATTTTTCTCTTTTTTATTCTCTGTTTAATAGATAATGTCAATCAAAATTTTTACTGCTCAAAGAGAGCAATAAAGTTTTAAGATTTTAAAACAATTTGACATTTTTTGAAGAAATTAATGTCTGTCTGCCATCCTTGTTCACAGTTGTCACCCATCCAACAGGTCAGGTACTTGTCACTCATATAAATGATTATATGCTATAAGGCAATCGTTGCCTTAATGACATCTTGCAAAATTTGCAAAATTATTATTTAGGTACATAATTTGCTATTTTTTCATAGTGGCAACTTAAATGACAATACTTTTAATAGAATAAGTACCAAACTATATGAACGAGTGTCATAGATGTGCAGATTTTTCAGCTTTCCAACAGTATGCATGGTGTCTTATGGGGAAAACTATATGTGCGTAACAGACATGTCCCATAAGAGACCCATGCATTCTGAAGATATGGATGATAAATTAAAAAATTATTTAGGACATCTATTATGCTTTAATAGTTGAGGGCATTGGGGCTTAAGATACACTAGTATTGGAATTATAACTTCAAAAATCTGGTGTGGCGCACTCACACAACTTTCCTTGCCGTTATGAAAATTGATCACCTGACGCTAGTGTTCCCGCGCATCTCAAGTCTACTTATAAACAAAGATCTAAGCCAGCTGGTGACAGGGCAATAAGAGACACTGTAATGCGCTGGAGACACACATGAGGTCTACTATCTATTCATAGTGAATGATTTAATAGAATCAACAATAATTTGCAATTGAATAATCAAATTTTCTCGAATTTAAAGCTTATTTTCAATTTTAGGTGAAAATGTTACTGAACATTAATTGTAGAGATTTTCATGCTCAATCTACTCCACTTGATTTGTTTTGTTTAAATTGTATCTGAAGCCTGATAATTGAGAATCTAAAATCGAACTTTGCATTGATGGGGCGGAGCTCCTGAAATTTTTACAGATATGGGACTTGTGTCAGTTGATAGAGCTTATCGATGACTATTTTCGAGTGTCATAGATGTGCAGATTTTTCAGCTTTCCAACAGTATGCATGGTGTCTTATGGGGAAAACTATATGTGCGTAACAGACATGTCCCATAAGAGACCCATGCATTCTGAAGATATGGATGATAAATTAAAAAATTATTTAGGACATCTATTATGCTTTAATAGTTGAGGGCATTGGGGCTTAAGATACACTAGTATTGGAATTATAACTTCAAAAATCTGGTGTGGCGCACTCACACAACTTTCCTTGCCGTTATGAAAATTGATCACCTGACGCTAGTGTTCCCGCGCATCTCAAGTCTACTTATAAACAAAGATCTAAGCCAGCTCTGGTGACAGGGCAATAAGAGACACTGTAATGCGCTGGAGACACACATCTGGCGCTGGAGGTCTACTATCTATTCATAGTGAATGATTTAATAGAATCAACAATAATTTGCAATTGAATAATCAAATTTTCTCGAATTTAAAGCTTATTTTCAATTTTAGGTGAAAATGTTACTGAACATTAATTGTAGAGATTTTCATGCTCAATCTACTCCACTTGATTTGTTTTGTTTAAATTGTATCTGAAGCCTGATAATTGAGAATCTAAAATCGAACTTTGCATTGATGGGGCGGAGCTCCTGAAATTTTTACAGATATGGGACTTGTGTCAGTTGATAGAGCTTATCGATGACTATTTTAGGTATGAATTTGATCAAAATCGTTGGAGCCGTTTCCGAGAAAATCACGAAAAACCCTGTTTTTGACAACATTTTCGCCATTATAGCCGCCATCTTGAATTGCATTTGATCGAAATTGTTCGTGTCGGATCCTTATAGTGAAAGGACCTCAAGTTCCAAATTTCAAGTCATTCCGTTAATTGGGAGATGAGATATCGTGTACACAGACGCACATACACACACACACACATACAGACTAATACCAAAAAACCACTATTTTGGACTCAGGGGACCTTGAAACGTATAGAAATTTAGAAATTGGGGTACCTTAATTTTTTTCGGAAAGCAATACTTTCCTTACATATAGTATTAGGGCAAGGAAAGTAAAAACTGTATGAAATATTCTTTTCCTACAGTTACCTTGAAAAGTGGGCATTCCTGCACTGATTACAGAACGCAAAGAATCACTTTTCCGCTCTAGTGCGGGAAAAATTTTTCTGCACTCTAGATTTGCAACATGGCAACGCAAAATACTTAGTAGGTTATATGGAGCAACAGTGCAGCAAAATCAAAATGAAGTGGGTAACAGTGACTGGGCTGCTATAGTGAGCAGAGGTGCAACGAAGCACAACGAGCAAATTATTATTCATTTCGTTATTATATCTAATTAAATAAATGTATGTATCTTGGTTTAAGTGCAGTAGCATATACTTATATTTATTTTTTGTAAAGCTTTTTTGTATTTTGTTTTTGGCAAATAAATTATATATTATAACGAAGGACAACGAGGACAGCAACAGCACAGTGCCACATTCAGCACACAGCTGCCTCTTCATTCAAACACTACTACATTATTCAATTTGACAATAAATTAAGGTTTTTATTAATAATAAAATTACACAGAAAAACATTTGATGGATTTTAGGCAATTTTACCCATAATTACCCACTTTTCATATTCAATGGTAACTGTAGGAAAAATTAAATGTGAAATACGTGGGTGCGCAAAGTTCCTCTGCTGCACTCAACAAACCATTCCGCCCTCGCCTACGTTTCTTTCGGTGCAGCAAACTGTTACTTTGCGCACTAGTTGCACAAATAACTATTTTGTTATACTTACTCAATTGCAGCTGTTACCATGCATTAAATCAAGCCGGTAAACAGCTGTTTGCAGAACAAGAAAACATGTGATTTTCATTACAGCATACTATACTGTACAGAGATCATATGTTCTCTTTACCGTCGAGTATGTTAGTACTCTACCGAGTCCTAATAACATCTGAGTAATTAATTTACCAATTCAAATAATTAAAGAACTCATTTAAGGAGTTTCAAGTTATATAAGAACTCATCTGAAATCTTATAATTTGGGCCTTTATTTATTTTTTTTGAGCTCAAAGGGTCTGTCTGTTATGAACTGGGCGTTACGGGCTGAGTCATGTTTATAGAATGCAGTAGCTCGAGCAGCAGCAGGTAATGGTTTCTGTTTCTCAGCAGTATTATTCTTTCTCAGATAAGTATGACAAAAAATATTGTACGTAACTTGTACGGTAACGTATTTACCGCATTCGTATGATAATTCTGCCCTCAACTACGTTTCGGACAGAAACAATCATACTTATGCGGTAAATTATCGTTACCGGACTTGTTACATAAAGGACTATTATCAGTTATGGAAATTTATCAATAAATTGTAAGTAAATATTTCTTGATGAATGATATATATCTCTCAACTCACCAATCATTTCTGCATCATTTGTAAATCCGCTCTTATCATTAGATTGAGCAGAGCTGTGCGAATGCTGACTCAAACTACGAATAGAATCTTCACTACTTTTCAAGTTGTTTGGCTGTCAAATATAGAAGGCAAGCTCAGAGATGACTTCTGGAAATTATCTATATTCCTTATCTAGTTTATCAAGCTGTTCATATTTCCTGAATATTGTGAGCTTATTAACATATCAGTTAAATGTCTGTAAAAACTATTTAAATTATTTGTTTCCATGTTGGGTGATGATTTATCATCCTTCTCAAGCTCTGGTCGTAATTTAGCTAAATCTTCATATTTATCTTACAGTCATCTACAGCAGTTCCTTCCTCAACTATTGAATCAAAACCATCCTCTTCCAATATTCATGGGCTGACAGGTTCAAACCCCAATTTATCTTTCAAATCAATCAGTCCGAAATAGTTTTTCAAATTCTTGAGAAGCATCTGTTGTTCCCCATCTCCACGTATTTGGTTGTTATCATTTTCTTCGAAATCGTAAATATTTTAATCATGTTTCATATCTGAAGAAAGTTTGTCAAGAACTTGTAGAATATCATCAATTGACATCATAGTTAATATTAGATGATATTATCTCTTTTCTATATAGGGCTACTTGTAATTTAAATAGAAATAAAAATCTGAGATTTTTATTTCTATTAGTTGATATATATCTCACTCATGAGATACAGTTAATCATTATTGACAAGAATCAACAATTTATTAATATATCAGATTATACTGAAATATCTTGGATCGCAGATAATTATTATCTACTATATAGGACATGTTTACAGAAAATTGGCAACTCTGCTCTGCTGTCACATCTTTCCACATACTTTAAAACGTGATAAACTCATTATTGACCGAGCGAAGTGAGGTCTAAGATTCAAGTCGACGGTTTGGCATGTCTCTTATAATGTTTAAATGTTTATATGTTGTGCATTTACGACGAAACGCGGTAATAAATTTTCATGAAATTGACAGGTAACTTATCGAGGGTTTAGAGTCAAAGAATTGTATCTACAAAAGTGGCATTTTTCAGGAATCGAGAAAGTTTGGATCTGACTCACGAAAACAAGTTATTACACAACTCTAATCAGTCATATTAAGCAAACAACTGCAAATATCTCTTTAATTATTTGTGGCACTCTCAACTCAAAATCGGCAAATTTGTAGATACGGTTCTTTGACACTTAACCCTCGTTATGTTCCTTTTTTAATTTCACGTCGACGTATATACAAGGTTTTTGGAAATTTTGCATTTCAAGGATAATATAAAAGGAAAAATCTGGTGTGTCGCACTCACACAACTTTCCTTGCCGTTATGAAAAAATTGATACCTGACGCTTGTGTGCACGCACATCTTAAGTGTACTATTCAAAGATCTTAGCCAGCTGGTGACAGGAGAATAACGCTGGAGACACACGGAGTCTGCTATCTCTTCATAGTGAATGATTTAATAGAATCAACAGTTGCGAACAGTTTGCAATTGAAATAACATTCTCTCGAATTTCGAGCTTATTTTCAATTTTAGGTGAAAATGTTAATGAACATTAATTTTAGAGATTTTCATGCTGAATCTACTCCACTTGAATTTTTTTGTTCAAATTGTATCTGAAGCCTGATAATTGGAAATCTAAAATCAAACTTTGCATAAATGAGGCGGTGCTCCTGAAATTTTTACAGATATTAGACTTGTGGTAGTTCAAAGAGCTTATCAATGACTATTCAAGGTATAAATTTGATCAAATCGTTGGAGCCGTTTTCGAGAAAATCGCGAAAAACCCTGTTTTTGACAACATTTCATCATTTTAGCCGCCATCTTGAATCGAATTTGATCGAAATTTTTCGTGTCAGATCCTTATATTGTAAGGACCTTAAGTTTCAAATTTCAAGTCATTCTGTTAATTGGGAGATGAGATATCGTGTACACAGACACTCATACACTCATACACACACACATACAGACCAATACCCAAAAACTACTTTTTTGGACCTTGGAACGTATAGAAATGTGGGTACTTTAATTTTTTTCGGAAAGCAATACTTTCCTTACCTATGGTAATAGGGCAAGGAAAGTAAAAGGAGCCTCCTTCATACGCCAATATTAGAGTAAAAATCAGACTATAGAATTTATTATTCATCATGAATCAGCTGACAAGTGATTGCACAGATGTGTGGAGAAGCCAGTCCATTGCTGTATTTCCATAAAGTCTATAGTTGGAAAATTTTTCTAAAAGGGTACTGAGATTTTTTTTCTTTATAAAATTATTGTGTTTCTCATGTCTATTGGAATGTAAATTTTTTCTATAGTTAACAAAATGCTCACCCACAGCTCTATATGTATGGTTTTGGAGCTTAAAAAATACTCTATAACAGTCAAACTCTACGACGTAGAATCAATCTATTTAGTTCTGTTGCGTCCAAACGCTATAAAAGCTTTCTGTATATCAAGCTGGCCATGGCTTTGGAAAGGTATCTGTGAGCTAAAATTGAAGTGGCTGTGTATGGATGCCGAAAAAATTGTTTTTATTTGTGTTGTTCAATTTTCATGAAAAATTTAGTTCTTTTTTTGTTAAAAAGTGTATTATTGATTATTTTCTAAAGAATTTATTCAAATGAAGTGTATTCAATGAAAAACGGGAGAAGTCTCTGGTAATTGAAATATTTATTTCTTCTCTTGTACTGCTCTTTAATTGTGAATAAATATTTCATTATTTGAGGAGGAAAAATTAGAATAACAGAATATTCAATCATTTTTTTTATTGTTATCTACTACATTATTAGTAGATTTTATTAGTTCTTGATATGACTTATACAATTACAAAATTTCAAATTACCCAATAATCAAAAACCTAAAAAACAACAACTAATGTTAGAAAGAGTTTGAGAGGTTATGTCTTGCAAGTGGAAACTTTTATTATTATAATATTTTGAAGGGTACTGTAATTTATTCAATTCTTTGGGCAAATATTGATATCAATTTCAATTTATTTTTTTAACACATGAATATTATTTACCAATCAATTTATATGGACGATAGTTCTACGGTACTTTATTATAATATCGTTATAATTATATTATAATATAATATTATACTTATAATGGCTGGTAAGCTTTAATTATCAATTTACTATACACTATTGAAACAAAACAATAAAGCTGATAAGATACATAAAAATAAATGACAAATTGCATTATTTTATTCAAATGCTAATCGATCAATTATTATTAAACAAAAATCCAAAGTTAAATGCTGTAAACAACCCCGTCTATTTCTATCTAGCTGTTATTGAAACCAGGTTTCAATATTTGCAGAAGTAGCAGAAATCTTTGGGGTAATTTACATCATTTGACTTAGGATTTGTGTTTAATAATAATTATATAGGTTATAAGGAACCTGAAAGTAGATTTTTCTGATAAGTTTATTAGTTCATAACGCAAGTCCTTGATGATGCAAAATTGTTGAAAAATTCTATGATTCAAAGACCTGTTTGTAGCCTAATAGTAGCTTAAGTTAGAGTTGGTCACAAAATTTGTTCTCAACAGACATAGGCCTACACAAAAAACATAAGCTATATAAAATTACCACGCCGCTATCGGTGTAAATATTAAAACAAGACTCACTTAGTGAGCATCCTACATAGTGTCACAGTAAACATTGCCTTTTCTTTACTTACCGTACTGAATGTTGGCCGACAATCAGAACTTTCCTCCGATTGACTTATTGGCTAAGAATCATTAATCAGCCAATAGGAAGACAATTCTGTGTGTCGCCGATAATCGGTAAATTGATTGTTAAACGGCTAAACAGGCGTCCCAATGCCCTCTGGAACAGCACGATGATAACCTGTTATGTTGTCAAAGCGTTCTAAATTTTCAGCTTTTAAATGCTCTTTATGAATTCAGCAAAATACGAATCTAAATTATTTGATGTTGTACTCTACCACAATGCCAAATAAATACGTATATCTACCTTTTTCTTGTACAATTACACTTACAGAATTTAGAAACATCATAACTATGAAATGTCTTATCATGACCCCCTAAACCCCAACTCTCACCCATGCTACTTATTTTCTGTAAGCATTGGATCAAACCTTTACATAGGAGAGACGTGGAAGGGTCTGACATTTTCGTGCATTGTGTAGCAAACCTTCTCTTTTCCAAATCAATGTAACTTTTATTATTTGCAGTTAACTTCCAGGTCAACTGCACTTTGACTTGAAAAAGTTGATTGACACCTTTTCATATCACCGTCCACATAGGAGAGACGTGGAAAGACCTGACATTTTCGTGCATAGAGAAGCAAACCTTCTCTTTTCCAAATCAATGTAACTTTTATTATTATTTGCAGTTAACTTCCAGGTCAACTGCACTTTGACTTGAAAAAGTTGATTGACACCTTTTCATATCACCGTCCACATAGGAGAGACGTGGAAAGACCTGACATTTTCGTGCATAGAGAAGCAAACCTTCTCTTTTCCAAATCAATGTAACTTTTATTATTATTTGCAGTTAACATCAAGGTCAACTGCACTTTGACTTGAAAAAGTTGATTGACACCTTTTCATATCACCGTTATTAACTTATTTCATCAACTATTCAAATTATCTATTTCAAAGTTATTGTACCTTAAACAATTTTTCTTTCACTTATTTCAGATTTTCAGGTATATTGAGACTGTAGCAAAATGGAGAACCAATTCAATTCGCCTACTTCTTCATTAGCGTCTTTGAAAGACAAGTGGTCAGCAGAATATGTAGACAACTCTCCAGAATGTAATCCGGTGTCTTATGATTTTCTACCACAGAGAGGAAGCCCGAAAGGTGAGAGTTACTCTTAGTTATATCTTCACCGCATCATATAAATTTCATGGAACTTTCAACTTTAATTCATATTTTTATGATTTGTGATTCTGTCCACGAATAAATAAATAAATTGGTTTATAAGCATCCTATCGAAAAGAGTGATTAAAGCAGGCAAATTCAATCGTTTATCATTTCCCCCCTTCATGCTCAGTTAATTGTTCAGTAGTGTGGCAGTATAATACATAATATTCGAATCATCCGCTGCTACGAAAGACACAAAACCTATACAACTAATAATAGATGATTGGTTTTTCTATGCCTAAAGGTTCCATATCGGTCTAAAGTCGTGATGTCGTGAAGTAATAACCAAATGCCAGTTGATGTCGGTTGGACTTTGTTTGGAGAAATTTATTTGTGTGATGTTACCTTCGTTATTTTTGTGATTTTCATTTATGATTTTCAAAATTACTGCGAAAAGGCTATGGAATTTACTATTTCTCTGTTTCAAATTAATTCGGTTGAGGAGTTTTATGTTTTTGGAGACGAGGGTCTAAGACCTAATTTTTATTTCCTGAAGAGAAAAAAAAAGAATTTCAAAGCTGATGTTGGCATCGAGACCATACGATTGAATTGAATTGAATGGTTGAGGAGTTCAAAAACTATCTAGGCTCTTGTAATTTTGAAACATGGTTAGCTGTTGAATGCTTGCCCTGCCAAAACCCAATTTTATCATTTCTTAGCCAGATAAGAATAGTTGTACAATTAATGAAATATTCAAGCATATTGATCTACTGATCTAAAGGATTGCCTACTGGAACCTGATTGACTTGAAAAAAGAAAAATTTGTCTACAAAAAAGTTGAATGACTGAATTCTGTGGCTGTTATGGGGAGGCATCAATCGAATTAATAATTGAAAAATGAGTTGTGTCCCTCTAAATTTATGTTCTCAGAGAGCCGTCATTGATTGTCCACGTCTACTATCGTAATATATTTTTATATTTAAATTTTGATCCTCTGAGATTCTTGAGGATTTTTCGGGGTTGATTACAGAAATTACTCAATCCGTCCATCACAAAATCGAATCGTTTGTAGTAACCTTGTCAATTATTGTAAGTTTTTTTCAAAAATGGTATGAGGCACGATTACTATGTGTTCTTTGTATAATCAACATAATAAAAAGTTTTTAAATTGTAATTTTCATTTGATTCAGGTGATGAAACGCCTGTAGCAAAGAAAAAGCGAACGTCTTTGAAAACCCGTTTTGGAACGTCGCCGATCACTGGAAATGTACAGAACAGACTTCTGCCACCACCTCCATCAGAGAAGTTAGAGGATCTCAAAAAGTTCACTAATCGATATAAGGAAATACTTACTGGAAATGGTGGTTAGTATAAATTTATTTTTACCTTTCTAGTTCATTTTAGAATTGAAATTATCTATTTTTTTGCTGTTGTTGTTTCAGCCTATGTATCTTGTATCTGATAATTTTATGGTACCATGCAATCTTAGCTAAAACTTGGCATGTGTAGCATAATAAATTTATGATTTGACTGTAAACTCTATAACTTACAGTATTTGGAAAATAATTCATGTAATTGTATAAGAAGTCATATTGCAAATAACTTTTCAAATCTTGAATTTCACTTAATATTTCATACACATCAAATAATTCTACAGATGACATGCTGGTAAAATGAACTTGACATAGAATACCTAATCTATAAGTTATAGAATATTCATAAATAATTTCAACAGAGAGTAGTATCATATGGATTGGCTCACACAAAGAGGAATTGAAATGGATGAAATATTATTTGAACATGAACTTTCATTTATGATAATCGTGTTTTCTTTAAAAGAATTTTGTCTTTCTAATTGATAATTTTAAATTCTTATCAATTGCAGAAGATGAAGATGACCAATCAGACAGTGAAGACATGGTCCTATTGTCGAACATGATGAAAACGGCAGACCGTCTAGAAAATATATTTAGTCAATCTCACAGTATCGAAGCGCAAGGTAATTTAAATAACAATTTGCCAGTGAATAATTTAGCTTCAGCTTCGAATGAACGGGAGATCAGCAGTCTAGTCAAGTTGAATGAAAGCCAGAACTCTTTGAAGAAGACTGGAACTCCGGTGGGAAGAGTGAGCTCTGGTGAGAGTCAGAACTCGTGTAAGAAGATGCAGGCCCCGGCAGGGAGAGGTAGCTCCAGTGAGAGCCAAACTTCTTGGAAGAAGACTCCAACCCCGGGAGGACGAGGAAGTTCCTGTAGTGAGAGGAAAAGTTTAAATTCATCGATTAATAACAATAACCGATTACCTGCTTCAAAGAATAAGGATAATAACAAACTAGTCAGGACTGGAGCTGATCGAAATTCACATCGGGAGGCTTCTAACCCGAAACCGGATGAAAAACTTGGTAAGATTTTATTTTCACTTATCTTTTCTTTCTTTTTCGCTTATCTTATTTTTCCATCTAATGTACAATAAATTTTCCGAAATCAACTCATATAACCTAAGATGAAAACAGAGTTTAGAAGACATCCCTTATCAAGTAATAAACATGTTTTGTTGATAGAAGATAAATTGAACCCGTAAAACATCGCTTGTTTTGTTAAAATATTCCATCGTCTCATCTATTAAGGCTGTACTAAGGCTAAACAAATTTTCTACGGGTATCATTTTTCAAAGTTTTTCGGTTTGTATACTATAGCATTCGAATCGAAAAACATTGAAAAATGTCACCAGTAAAAAGTATTTTTTACCTTTGCACAGCCTTAATTCATCTATCAATCTATCTGCCTATTACATGGGAAACCATAGTTGGCTAGGTATCTTCCTCTCTCTTTTTTTTCTCTTCTCCAACACACCCAACCACAAAGCCCATGGTTTATTTATATTTGTAGCATTTTATTGTATTTTATTTCTTTTGTAATTATTTGTCATTTTGTTTTGTGTGTTATAATTAATTGAATTGAAAATCAAGTCCAAGCAGATCTGACGAAAAGACGAGAAATTGCGTCACCGGTCACTTCAACTTATTTTCATTTTTACCCAATAAACGTATATTTTTCAATTAACAAAATGAAGCCTGTGCAAAGGAATACTTGCATATTTGTATCTTGTGTATAAACGCTCAATGGCATAATACTAGACATAGTTCTTGCCTGTACTAGATGCTTAAAAGCTGCTCAAGGACCTCGATGACAGGGCTTACTATGCAAGGCCTCCATGTATTCCTGATTCAACTCTGTACAATGTCTACCTTTGTGACCTCATCAAGGATCGTGTGTAGACATCTCCCCTTCCATCTGACATTGCTTAATTAAGAAACTAACTGGATTGAATAATAACTGAATATATACTTATCAATGTTTGGGAAGAGCTCTGCTATGGTGCTATGGACTCGAATGTGCAATGTCGTGAGAAGCACATTAAATTTTGTCCAATCATGCGCGTGTGCTCTACTGTCTTCTTCTATACACAGTCATGCTATAAATATAGCATAATAATATTAGTTTGTTGATCTTAGCTCATTACAATCAGCAGTTTATAATGCATCTATGAATCCTAGATTAAATTAATAATCAAGCCATACATTATCTTATTTGTTCTATTTTTTCTAAAATATACATTAATATTTGTCTCTTTCATGTATAGGGCTACTTGTAATATAAATAAAAATATAAATCTCAGTACCCTTTTTTGAATTATTTTATCACATGTTTCAACATTAATGCCATCAAAATGACATCAATGGTACTGAGATTTTTATTTTTATTTCTGTTTACATTAATATTTGTGGCCTACATTAATATTTGTATTCAAAAAGATTGACTAAACCTAGATTTTCAGTAGCTTATTAGATTGTTGTTTGCTAAATCTAGCCTTTAAGCCTGTGAATGTTTGATATCATGTTTTGTGTTTGCATGCATGCTTGCATTTGTTCAAAAATGATTGTGTATTGGGAGTGGACCTCTGTATTATCGTTGCTTTTTCCCACGTACTATTCACTCACGCTCAAATTTAACCTCCGACTTGCGTAAAAAATGAAGATAGATGATGAATAATTCGATTGTGATTCCTCATTATTCATCTTAATTTTGCGTAAGATGAATGAATAATAATGATGAATAATTTGATTGTGATTCCTCATTATTCATCTTCATTTTGCGTAAAAATGAAGATAGATGATGAATAATTTGATTGTGATTCCTCACTATTCATCTTAATTTTTAAGCATTTTGGTTATTTGCTTGCTTATTGCACCTTTCTTACTTATCATTAACATACAATCAATGTACATGCTTTTGATAATCAATTTGTTTTTTTTCTAAATTAATTCTGTAATTCATGACACATTTATTCATTCAGATTCATTCAATCTCTATTCTTACTGTCAGGTGACATTTCATGGATGTTTCTCATTAATATTTGGGCTTCTGAAAGCAATATTTCTCATGCTAATACAATATAGTTATGGATTTGTAATTCATGTTAACTTTATAGATGTATAACTAAATAATTGATTCACGCGAATAGAAGAATTTAAAGTATGGGCACCTCCTTCGTTAGTACGATCAACTTTCGAATACATTGTATTCTGGTCAACTACTTTCACTAATGTTAAATTAACCAAATTTGTAAGTTATCCATTAACATTTATTTCAAACACACTGTTTTCCAGATGACGTCATTAGTCCTGAAAATAATAATAGTTATTTTCTTTGGTTAGATGGTGAGTATTTATATTGATCAGTTAAATCTAATTCACATTTTTTATCTGAAGATTTTAAAAAACATAATATCAGTAATGTCAAGTGGCTTTATCAGTGAATCCAAATTTGTTATAGTAATATTTATTAACATGATAATGTCCAACTAGATTTTGTTTGATAGATGTTGAAGCAATTTAAAATAACAGCTAAGCTACATAAGTGGAAAAGTGATCTTCAGACCACTCCCTGTAAAGGGAAGTTTACTATCCACCTACCCTTTTCAATAGGAGGAAACACTGATCATCCCTTGAATTTTTACTTTATTTAGGATTAGGGATGCTCCTTAGATCAATACTACGTAATAGCTACGAAATTCTTTTACGAGTTTAAATTCCTGATACCAATTTGAATTTTTTTATTTTGAATTTTTGTAGTGCCAATCTTTAAAGGATGGCGTCTTCCTTCTTTTTAATGGACAAACCAATACAAATTTAAATCACATTTCAATGTTCTGAAAATACAAGGAATCTTATCCAACTGTTTATTATTCTAATGTAGCTGAGACTATTACGTTCTCCTTAGTCTTAATTTTAGTGTAAGTGCATGGTATTATAAGATGGTTTGCATGTTCGAGACAAGCAATGTTTTGAAAATAGGGCTTTAACCAATCTAATAAAAATTAACCTATATGTTCAGATGCAGTTGTGAATGTTTGTGCAAGACTCGATTAGTTAATGATTCAAGTTTATCAGTGGACCACTTTTCAATTAAGTCAGTCAGTATTTAGACGATTTGTCTCTCACGAAACATCCAATAGTAAATAATTATAGTTTATATAGCGGAATAAGATTAGTCCAATCAATTTTTTTAAATAATTCTCATAATTCATAACCACATTAATTTACTAATATGATTTTTTTGTAATTTTTTTGTCGTAACCTAATTTACCTAGGACGTTAGGCCTATACTTTATTTGCTATCCAATCCATTGTTCCAGACGAAGTTAAGAAGGCGATTAATGAAGAAAAAAATGTATTGAATATTGATCAACATTAAAGTATTTTATAGTTCTAGGTAAGTTTTTTCAACAAGTAATATTTCAAGCGAATAGCATCTTTCGATTTATCTCTATGATGGAAGTTTTTGATAAATGCGATTCAGATGTTTGTCATGTTATATCGAGCATTAGGCCTACGTATTTATCGGGAAGCTTTAGATGTTCGAATCGAAAGTGTAGTTGAGTTTATGATCAATTTTCATCGTTATGAGGGCCATTTCTCCAACCTCCGATTGGCAATACATTAAAGACGATTATTATTATACATGAAAGAATAATTTATCACTAAATTTTACATGCATTTGATTATTCTTCAACGCAATTGACGTAAAGATTGAAACATTTTTCATACCAGTTGTCCAGCCTACGAAAATCCTATATATAAAATTTTGCTGCCAAATGAGTTGAAGCAGGCTATGACGTTTTTGGGCTCATTAGTTTGGAAGCGCTGTCCTCCAAGTCACGTTTTGATATTGTGAAAAATTATAATTTACTAGTGGCCAGTCAGATTCGAATGATAGGTGATCGAAAATATCGTATTTGATTTTTTGCTGATGGAGCCGTTTGGTTGTTCCAGCACTGTGAGGACGGGCGTTGTTATAGTTCATAATGGACGTCCTTTCAATTGACATCTTTACATTTTCCTCACCATTCACGCATAACACCATCACTCTTTAAGTTTTCACCTGATTCTCGACTCATTCTTTTCAAATCAAATTATTCTTCGCTATATTTCCGCGGCACGACTGCATTCTGCTTGCAAAAAACCAACAATGCTTTACAATTCGCACTTGACGGGAGATAGAAATGGGGCGGCCATGTCTCTGCGTCTATAACTCGACAAAAATTGGTGTTCTGACCCCGCTGATTACAGAGCATTTGGTTGGGGGTGGTGCAAACTGTTCATTTTTGTGAACATAACCCCCCTCCCTCTTAAGGAGGGACTGAACATAATGACCCTCTTAAGTATATCCACTCGTAAAGATCATGCTGGACGCTGGAAAACACCGGAAACCTACTAGGGTTGATTGAAGAACAAACTCATTTACATAATCCTAACAAAGATTAAACTTGAACTAGCATGTTAGTGGATTATCGAATCTCAAATCCTTACTAATACTAAAGTATCCTGAATGCGATATGAATCAATCCTTGATAATCCATCAACTTATTATAATTATGCTGCTTCACCTTGTGTTCATTTGTTCATTTTGCACTTCAAAGTATGATCATTTGTATTTTACTAATACCGGGTGACCCAGAATAACGGGAACTTTTAAAAACACCATAAAACAAAAGTGGGAAGGGCAAAAATGATTTTTTAAACTAATGTAAAGTTCAAGACTTGCCATTTGAGAAGTATCAAGAAGTGATAGATGATATTAATAATTCTTAAATGGCAAGCCTTGAACTTCACATTAGTTGAATAAAATCATTTTCGCCCTCCACTGATATTTTATGGCGTTTAAAAAGTTTTCGATATTCTGGTTCACCCTATTAATGCTTTGTTATTTTTTCTGTATTAGAGCATGTATTACTTACTTTACTTGTTCACTCAACCACTCACATTGATCTAGTTTGCATGGTATTTAAAAATAATGCCCCTTCCCTAGTCTCTTTTTGAATGTATTCCATAATCAAAGCTTGGTGTTACTTTCCATTTTGCACTTATGTGTGTTCTGTATTTTATTATAGTTATGCATGCATTCAATTTTGTTAGCACTTGTTTTTTTTTTTTTTTTATCACTTGTATTTACATTTTTAAACTCAATGGCCTCTAACCATTATCCAATTTGTTTTTCATGTTTCTATTTATTGTTCATCTGTTTTTCTTTCTTAGATCTTTTACCAAATGAAATATCACTTTTAAATGATGGCAACGACGATGGTTTTACGAGTATAGATGATACTACACTTTCATATCTATGTTCTGGTGAGTAATATATGCATGATTTTTAACTTCGATAAAGATCCAGTATAACTGGTTTTCGAATAAGGCCTTTAAGGTGCATTTTCGTTTGTGCGTAAACTTCCGCAGTAGACAACGACAAGCATGTTGACATTCATATTGTCCAAATTTCAAGTGTGCTAAAACAGCTGATCAAATAACTTTTCATTGTTTCAACTTTAACTTTCAAAACTTTGTTTCAAATAACTTTTCATTATTCAAGAATCGAGACATTTATAATAATATCAACATATTGCCATTTAAAAGTATAAACAAGACGTATAAACTCAACCTCCCCCATCGAAACATAATTGAACTTGATATTTTAGGTTGTTTAGACAAATTGAAATCTACCCAATCTGAGATCCTCACCCTGTCGTGGTCGACGACGGCATTTACGCACAAACGAAAACCCAGCTTTAGTTCCTAGGACGTAAAAAGTGACCACTTCACTAATTAGACTCTGTTATAGTTTAGACACTGTTTTTTTAAATTAAATATTTTAAAAATACTTCTTGATTGAGAAATGAGGAATGCGTTTCACTCCTGAGGAGGAGCTTCATTAGCCTGACTCCAGGGCGCTTGTTTTTAAGGGTTGGACTGTGTGTAAGATTTGTCTTTTTTGTTTAGATTTGTCTTTTTTAGTTGTTTTAAACTTTGTTTTTGTCTGGAGGTTTTGTTATATTTCAATATAAATTGTAATGTGTTTATGTGATTGTGTCCTGTGGTTATTAAATTGTTCTGCAAATGTGGATTCTGAATTTCATTCTAGTGCTTTCATGTGTTCTTTGTATCTATCTTTAAGCTACGGCCAGCCAGACTAGACTATACAATATTCGTCAGAATCCATATTTGCAGAACATTTAATACCCATACAGGAAACAATGACAAAATGAAAACAGTGTTTAGTCATGGAAAACATAATCAAAAATTAGTATTCTAGTATTATGTTACCGAGAGTAAAGTAAGTACTGTAACTTGAGTAAATACTAAACTAATATAATAGTACTGATAAAAGACAATGGGCCATATGAATTAAGTTGAGCATTTGCTTATACTTCTAAAATATGGAGCATTTGCTTCATTTTCTATGAATAAACGTGAGCAAAACCTTTTGCTCATGCTCATAAAAAAAATAGTTTGAGCATTTGCTCAAAAGTAAAAGCTTATACTCAAAATTGTATGAATAAACTAGAGCATTTGCTCAACTTTTGAAGCAAATGCTTCAAAAAAGGTGAGTCTAGTCTAGAGCAGCTTATCATAGTAAAATGGCTCAACTAATTTGTATGAGGAAGAGGAAACTTTACTAGATACGATCACAATCAATAGTTGAGAACTATAAAACTCTTTTAAGATTCAACAATGATATATATCACCATTATTCTTACAAAAGAATAAATACAAAAGCTACCTGATATAAAGATAGCCATCACAAAATAGGAAATGGGCATTTAAGAAGATGAGAGTGTAAACGATTATAAGAAGCTATTGATATTATAAGAATATGCTGAAGATTATTATAGAGATGACATTTTTCACGCTATTATTTCAAAATTCCAAACTCAACTGACCTAAAACTCTATTCATAAATAGAAAACAGAGCATACGACGCAAACACAAGCGGTGCCCCCTACTTGCATATTTAGCCCTTCCGTGAGCTATAAAAACAAAGTAAGGGCACAAAGGCGAATCAGCTGATGAAAACTCTTTGAAATACGTGAGCATTTGCTTCAGAGTTCAGGAGAATAAGGTAAGAGTATAAGGTAAAGTTTATTCATATAAAAATGAGCAAATGCTTTTGCTTCTTCCTTTTGCTCATGAGCAAAACCTTATGCTCCATGCTCTTGCTCATGAGCATTTGCTCTGGTTTTATTCATATGGGCCATTAATCTTGTCTGTGGGAATAGGTATAGGTGTGGGAAAACATCAATTTATAAACTTGTTTATTGTTCAATTAAACTGATTTATGTTTTATCTTTTCTGTTTCAGCATCTCAAGCTACGTTTACTAGTTCTCAAGTTTGTAGTACACAAGACAATAAATGTAAAATAGACTATAATAAGATGCCAGCTCCAAGTAGCATTCCAGCAAGGTGCACATCGAAAGTATCAGCGACAAATAGTAATAGTTCAGTGAATTTATCAGTGCCTAACAAATGTCTAACAAAAGTACCTGTTCCTAATAAGTGTACAGCACAGGAGATCGAGAGGAAAAGACGAGAAGCCATGAAGAGGCTTTTGGAAAGGAAGAAAATTAATTCTCAGATACAATCTCAAAAAGTGTCATAGTGATAAAAAAGAGACAGTCTCAAAAAGTGTCTCTCCTCTTCTCTAAGACTTTGTTTCTTTATTATTTTTAATAGCTGTAAAGCTCATTGTTATCATTCGTTCTCGGTTTAATAATATTGTTATTTATGTTCTAAATGAGAAATACGTTCATAATTTAAACCTTTGTTTTCGTTTTTCCTTGACTTTGATATTACAGGAGGCAATCGATAGTATAAGGAAAATTAATTCTTAGATACAATCTCAAAAAGTGATTACTATCCTCTTCTTTAAGACTTTGATTCTTTATTATTTTTAATAGCTGTAAAACTCATTGTGATCACTCGTTCTCGGTTTAATAATATTGTTATTTATGCTCTTAATTTTCAAAATCAGAAATACGTTCATAATTTAAACTTTTGTTTTCGTTTTTCCTTGTCTTTGATTACAGGAGGCAACTGTTAAAATAATGTCAACCCCCCCCCCTCTTTTAAAGCTGATGTTTATAAGAATCGGTATAATCATAAGTTACTACTACTACATATTCAAGACTATGTGCCGGTTAAATTTTAACCGTGATTAATTACACGAGAACCAATCAGAGAAGCCGTCTTATAAAAAAGGCCTTCTCTGATTGGTTCTCATGAAATTAATCACGGTTAAAATTTAACCGACTCTTGTGCAACCGGGCCTATGTTTGTTTCGATCGTTTATTTAGTCTATGCTTGCTTACTACTAACTAATTATTCTTATACTATTATTTAGGGCCGTTCATACAGTAAAAGCTAGCTCAAACTGAATTGAATCGGATATGGTGGTTGAATCTTGAAATGAACTCATTTTAACAAACGAGACACTCCAGTTCAAATTGAGAATCCGTTTCAAATTGGATTCCCACACACACCAGTGACAGTGAAAGTAGCCGGCACAGTGAAAATATAATTTCTATAAATTCTGATTGTACTGTTCTATTAGCACGGTCTAGCAAGTATGAATAAATCAGCTTAAATTGGCACTGTCATGAGGAAAGATCAAAAATTTTTGTAATAAAAAGTTGAGCTGAAAATATTACATGTACCTATTTATTTTTTTCTGTGGGACTGTGCTACCTATTCTCTGACTGTGCTCTCCTCTGTGCAAAAGCACCCGCTAGATGGCGCCCAAGTATGAAACGCTGGCATGTAGCTTTCAGCAGAATCTAACAGATCGCAGCACTGCCATGAATCGAAGCTCAATTTCTCGTGTTGGTTGCCTGGTAACGGCTGGTTGCTTAGCAACCGAGAGCCGGCTTGCCTAGATTTTGATTCCGGTAAAATATCACATCCCCGAAAACCATACGGTGACGTACAGCCAAGCTGTACAACACAAACATGCTCTGAGATGCAAGCTTTTGCTTTCCAGTTGTTATCAAAAAATATCGAATAATACCAGCTTATTGCCATTTAAAAACAATAACTTAATTTCTCAACCAACTTTTCACCTCCCAAACCTTTCAAGTTTTATCATCTTTTAGGTTATGTTTATAATTGCACAGTTTGGCTGTACGTCAGCTTATGGTTTTTGGAGATGCGATATTTTGATTTTTCAGCTTTTGAGCCGTGGTACGCCGGCTGGCTTCCAGAAAGCGTTTCTAGACCTGCCAGCCAGCTCGGTCGTTCAGTGAGTTGCCGCCTGCCATTCGGTGAACAAGGATGTGAATTCGTTGTCGTTCTGTACCGCTACTGTGTGTTATTACTGTCTTGTGTCATGTGTTATGGAGAGTTTTCGTAAGGGATAGAAATTCGCTCAGCTATGGAGGGCCTCGGAAAGTCTTCGTACGGTAAGTTATAATGAATCTCATTTAATTTTTAGAAATATATTTTTGAATGTAGGCCTACAGTATGGTTACCTATGGTTTTGGTTGGTGAGGCGGTTCCAGCAGTATTGGTTTCACCCCATCCTGCTTATTTAGGCCTATAAGAAGATTTATTCTTTAGACTTGTAGGTTTATGCTGGCCAAAAAAAAGCGTGCTGAGAAACTGACTAGTAATAGATGATAAATTTGATTTTTCATATTTTAATTCATGAAAATATAGACCACCTATCATGCAATGCATGGTTGTAAAATATTTTTATCCGTTCAGAGCTTTTGAAGTTTGCTGTTCCGGTAGTTTGTTCCCATCGTCCTCCATATCATGAGAATTATAGACTACTTGAAGCATTTTGAATCACGAGTTGATAATAATAATAGAACTGATAACGCAGTATGACTGTTGAACATCAACGATGTTATCCTTAATGACGATTTTGGCGGATCTTATTCAAATCTTAACGAATATTTTTATTATTGTAATCCCATTTTATATTTATGTTAATATTGCACTGAAAACTGTTATCCATGATTGGCTGACCGGTGAGGGTGGATGCTGGTTGTTCGTAAGGTTGAGTCATGGATATTCGGGGCTGTTGTTGTATGGGTGACCTCTGACCGGCAGAATGTGTTCGATTTTCATCAGCTTTAGTGTCTGAACCCGGTGGTTTGGAACCTACCTAAAACTGTGGTTTCATCCATCCCATACATGTTTCATGTGGGCACCATTCTGAGGAAAGAGGATCACACCTTATATGAAATTACCTTTGGGGCAAGAAAGTCCTCATTTGCTTCTCCAGTTTGTCATTATTTGTCTTCGCCTTTCATTTAACGATCCTTTTCCTTTTAGCCAGGGAAGTGAGTGTATTTAGGCACTGTAGGCTATTTGAGTAATAAGAATTGATGATAAATCGATAATTCATTGTTGATTATTACCATTATTAATATATTAATTGATATTTTAAACATAATAAATCGTCATAATTGATGTGAATACAAAACTAATAATAATAATCCATATTAGGCTACTTTTGATAATTTCTCTCAATTTCACCTTTCTTAAAAAAATTGCGTTGTAGAATATGTTACTTAACTAAGTTAGTAAATATTCGTAAGGCTTTTATTGGTGGGGAGTTCCTGACGGAGTTCCACCTCGCCTGAATATATCATTTAAGCCGTCATTGGGCCTTACGACTGTTATACTTCAGCCGAGACCGACAATTTAACGTGCCCATCCGATAACACGGCAGTGACCTGTTCAAAAACTTTTGGTAATGAGCGGGTTTGAACCGGGGTTCTCCAGGCTGCTACGCAATCAATCTATCCACTAGACCACTGATTAGTTTCAGTTTTAGTTTAGATTAGTTTCAACCAACTAACATAGTTTCGAACACATAATTATCACTGCTGACAAAATAACCGTAGTTTATAATAAACTAATAATAAATAAAAAAATAACCAAAAAAATAGAAATTGACTGAAAAAAATATTTGAAAACATTAGACTAATATAATAAGAACCAGTAATATAGTTATTATTTAATAATAATTATTCATTAATTAGCATTTGAACAAATATTAATGCAATTTTCAATTTATTTCATTCTGTAATTATTATTTTTGTTTGAAAAATAATAGTTTTATTCGAGAAAAATGCAGTAGGCTACTACAATTCAAATAATACTAGGACAGCTCTGAGCGTGAGAGTGATCGGTCATATTTGAAAGGTGAGACATGAGACACTGATGATGACTCACTGGCTAGGCGGCTCATGGCAAGTCCGGTGTCTCGCGGAAATACCTTTCCGGCAAGACGTAGCTATAAGAGGGGGGGGGGTTGTTAAGCTGAAAGCAAAAGTACTATAGGAGCCTGAAGTCAGGAAAAGAAGGTATGTGACTCGCATACCGCATACAGCTCCTCTCTCTCACTCCTCTCATTGTGATACGACGACGACATACCCATAACAAAAGAAACTACATCTTCTTCAAATCGAAGAAAACACTTCAGAAGCGGATTATGCATTGGTGTTAGTGCTCTATGTATTGGTTGTCCACTCTGCCAACCGATTCACTTCCAATTTCGATTCAGTTCATTTTTCTGTTCTCCTGAGAATGGAATGTTGCCATAGTATTTTTTATGGAAACCGAAATCTGAAGATTTATTTTTCCAAGGTGTGAAAATTGTGTCTCTTTGAAATGTGAATGTTTTATAATTTTACTGAGGATGATACCCACATGAGCTTTAGGCTTGTTCATGGATGATAATGAGAGTTGAGTTGAGTATAGCTTTAGGTGGGTTCCGAAAAATATTCTTTTGTCCCCACGATCTCAGATAAATTATCTATTACGTCTATATTTTATCAAAAATTAGTGTATTGAGAACACTTGACATTATTATTCATTGCTTGTGTCAAATTCTTAGGAATGATGAGATTATTACGTAATGAAATGTTCCAAATTGTCACAGAATTCATTGAACAAATATCAGTGATAATTCGGTCTGTTGGAGATAACTCTTAATAATTATAATATAGATTATTATTTAACTAATGAACAAATTTCTAGTGTTGTCCCTTCCCAAGTTATTTATTATTGCAATCGCACTAGTCTTCCTTTTCCATTATGAATTACATCACAGTTTACTAATTTATGTAAATATCAGTAAATTCGATTTAATGTGTTGAGAATTCATCATATTTGAAATCTCCTTATTCAATCTTTTTCTGTGGTTATGCACAACCATTGAAATATTAACATTGTTGATACGTTATTCTATACTTGTCCTAAAGACAATTCTAATATTGAAAGTAGTCTTGAAATCCTTTTAAATTTCTTTTCTTTAATAGCATACTTATTGCTTTTAAAATAAATTGACAACTGTAAGCAACGAATACAGTATTCCATTCTTCGAGAATACCTTGAGTAATTTACAGTTTTAACTTGAGAGGTGAAATATTCAATTGCAATGCGGTATTATAGAACGGAGAGCATTGCTTTAACTTGATTTTCCTTTCTGTGTTAACCAGCCTCAAGGATACCATATTTATTAGCCTTGGGCCAGCCTAGGTCAAGAGGGATTAAGGATGCAGATCTGTATTAATAAGTTTGACTTGGAACATGACTGACTACTGTGATTGAAATAGATAACTTGAGACGACTTCAGTGGCGAAATAAATGGAAAAGAGATTGGATGCTGTCTCTGGAGATGTAATCAGGTTCACTTTGTGCACCAAGGCAACTTAATTAGGGAGGCTGCAGGTAGGAATTATGTCTGTCGGTGGGGGTTAAGCTGAAACTGGATTAATTAGCGGTAATTAGATCTTGCGGATGCCTAATTTTGAATTAGGATACCCAGAAGCGATAGATAGAGTTGGTGTTTCATTTTTTGCTCATTGGAGTGCTGCAAGAAAGAATGCAATCATATTATGAAAAGATATATTTTATAAAATTAGAGAAGAGATCCCATTCATAAATTCTTATCCACATGAGCTTTTACTTGCTCTGAAACTTTCAAAAATATCAGATAGCCTACTGTTCTTGAGAGTGAAAAATAATATTCTTTTAATTAAATAACTACTGAACCTTCATCTTGTTCTACTGTAGTTCCACATTAAATTTTTTCACAGTTGGTTTTGTATGTAGCCGACTGAAAATATGGGCTCTTGATTTTTTCATCTCTCACTCATCATCTTTGAAATCAAGCATGTATGGCTCTTAAAGGCAACGGCATTAAAGATAGGCACTGTTGTTTTTCTCTTTCTTCACAAGTATCATCGAAAATCCCAATAGCTTGAATTGCATGTTTTATTTTATCATTTATAATAGAAAAAATTAACAACCTTGAACAAAGTAATTCCGAAACAGCTTGATTAGAAACAATAATTTGTCATGAAGTTAACTGCTGAAATATTGTTCAGTCAAACTTCAAACAATAAAGACCGCTTCATAGTTGAGTCTCAATGATGTTATTACAATTATCAGAAAAAGTGATACAAGAAGGTATGTCGTATCTTCATAAAATAACCGAGAAAGGAAAAACACAATAATCTTAGAAGAAAAAACATAAAAGTTTGGCTGCTGTAAGATTAATCATTGCAGAAGATTATGCAGACTCTCATTCCATTGTTAACCATTCCAATTTTGTGAAAATAATAATTAGACAGTGGTTTCTTTGAATATGTTATGTGATTGCGGAGATCTTCAGATTCAAAGTGAGTGATCTAACAGAAAATGGATTCTCGTTGCTTGTTTGACTTCCAGGACAATAATCATTGTCATTAAAGTAATCTGCGGTTTAGCTCTTTAACAACCGAGTTGTAAAATTGAAAATTGTATTGAACAGTGAGGCGGTCTTGTAATTTATAACGCGAGAAACATTTTAAACGGTTGCTGTTGCCTAATAATTGGTGTCTATTCAAAGTGCTGGTTGGAATTCTTGTTTTGTCATTCCGCGATAATATGTGAGCAAGTTTAGTGACTGAAAAACTGCCAGGCCTACTTTACTCAGTACTTGAGAGCTAGCTTGCTCGGCCTATCAAGTACGTCATCAAAGTCGACGACTTCTTCCTGAGAAGATGATGAAGAAGAAGGAAAATAAGAAGTAAGGTCGGTGTTCTTTCTCAACTAAAACGAGGTCAGCGTCAGATCCTTATTATTGCTTAATTTAAATTATATGTCGCATGCCATTGAATGACAGAGCGAGTGGAGTTACCTTTGATTTCTCAACAGAGCTCTTTCATTCATAGCTTATGATTCATAATAAGCTATTTGTAATCTGCTTCTACTTCCAAGAATTGTTCCAAGTCATACTGTTACCAATATTACCTTAACCTTAACTTATATCCCAACATGAAATACCGTACCCATAATCCGGAATCGACTTCACATTACTCTACTTCAACCTGAGGCTGAGTAAATTCTATATTGTAGATAATTTTTGGTGTTGAAGTTCAATAACTTTTTCCACTGTATGGATTTATAGATAATTTCAAAGCTCAACTGCTTCTACTCACACCCTGAGATAAGCAAAACGTTTCTACTTTCAATTTATCTTAAGATACATACAGTACAAATATTAATAATTCCATAAGAATTCATTCTAGCCACATTATTTCATTCTTCATACAAACTCGTATCATTAAAATTATTGAGAAAATGATAAACCTTGAGCTAATCCTCTATTGAATATAAACTGAGTATTAATTTTATCATAAATCTTCAACGTATTTTATATATTGCTCATTTTACTACTCTAGCATGAAGAATCATAGAATTCATTGAGGTACTGTTCCATTCTCGTTTCACGATGTAAATTCCACCTTTTTATCATTTGAAAAAGCAGTCGTTCCCTACTAGCCAAGAGGAAAAGAAATATCGGCAAGCCTTTAGGAAAAGATGTTTGAAGTCGGAACAGGTATTCTTGCCTTATCCTTAAAGAAGATGACGACAATCCTTTAATAAGGATAAAGGTCCTTTATAAGGGTGAAGGTTCTTTATCCAGAAGCCAAAAGCAATTTTTCTCTTACACTCATGTTATAAAGTCCCTTCTATGGACCTACATAATAATACAGTTACAGGTTCTTTATTTATAATTTGATGAAGTAGGCTGTATTTTGTTTTACTATAACTTCCAATGTTTCACACAGTAAATTTAAATTCCAAAATATTTTGATTCAAGTAATATTTCTTATCTTAGCCTATAGCTTCCTAAGAAGTGAAGTAAAATGTATAAAAATGAGGTACAAAATGCAGAAATAGTATATTTTCTGTTATAGGAACAGTAAAATACTGTATATCAATTGAAAATCTACCAGAATATAATCCACGGGATGAAGTCTAGGATAAATTTTAGGTGAGCCTCAACCGTGAAACTGGACTAATCGTTGTGATTAGGTAATCAATAGTGTTCTATTGCCAAACATCACTCTGATAAGGTGGTATTGACTGATTCCATTATCGGCCCTACAATCTAACACCATAGCTCCATCCTCGTCTAATGGCTAATGGGTACACTGTTCAGTTCAACTGATTCATTTAGTGATGCAATTAGGTGATTAATTATTCCTCGATCATCTAATATTCAACGATTCCCTTGCAATATTCAGCAGTATAGTGTGGCAAACGGTTATGTTGGCTAACCAGCGTATCAACATGAATAATATCATATTATTTATCCCTGAATATTATTTTTATGAATGTTGTGGGACACATCAATTTTTGGGTTTGAAAATGAATTTTTTTTATTGTTCAGCGTTTAATTGTACATCTTTTGATAGTCTACACGCATTTATTCTCGTACATATAATATTTTGGTTTAGGATAAATCATTTTACGATGACAGATGATTATCAAGGAAACTACTCACCCCTAAATATTATTTTGTATGACCACAGACAAGTCTGTGGTTGGATCTGTGGTATGACTTGTGATCAACACTCAGTAATGTACCAGAAAATCATATCATTCTTCAATGTTTACTTATTACAAGTTCACATTTACATATATTTTGAAATATTTTAGAAATAATTACAGTAAAATCAAAAAGGCATTAATATTATTGTTATTAAATAGGCAATTCAAATTTTTCAATAGAGTTCATTGTAACTTATTATGGGACTAAATTGATACAACTTTCATATAATATGTCCTACTAGCTATACTTTACCTAAGATAACAGTGGCCTGTCTGTAGATTTCGGATTGAATTACCAATATAGTATTCGTATTGTATAGTTTTCAGAACTTTTAGAGCCTGCCTACATCAGAATCAATTCTGGAGCTTCTTCTTGCTTCCATCTCTCTGGATCTCAAAAACTAAAAAAAAAATTTATCTATGTGTACCAACTAAATTATGCATCTAAATCATGCACCATAAAGATCAAACTAGAACCTCGTGATAACTTATTCTGATGACCTTTGCAACGATCTTTTTCATTGGTTTCTGCTAGAGATATGAAAATCCTGTTCAAATTGTGTTTGAAGTTTACTTGAGCTTTGTTTACAACCTGAGTTTATGCTTTCTTCATTGTCAACATAACAGAACATAAGAAAAATTATAAGTTACTCTGAACACTCTGAAGAGTTTATGAAGTTTTTTCAATTTATAAGTTATTGAACAGTAATTACTTGCTTTACAGTACTGTACCGGTTATGCTAGAACATTTCAAATAGTGTCTTTATCTCGTTATTCTTCGTCTCCCTCATTCGGTCCTATCTTTGTACCCATCCTGCTTTATTTATTGAGTAATCGACTTGTTGCTTGAGCTGTAATTACCTATAATGATCATAATTATTATTTTCTTTTCGTTGGATGCGATGTCTTCATGAGCCCGCATAGTTACAGCGTTGTACATTCATGTTGGTGAGTTTACTCTATTAAATGTTCAGGTTTATAGTTCTCTAAAAAGTGTATAAAAAGAGTCTTTACCACTAAATCTATCATTTTTCAGATCTGAAGATCTAAGACATATAGATTTGTTGAATGGAGTCATAGAGTAAAGATACTGTTTAAAATAAATACCTATTTTTCTTTGGTATTTTTCTATATTTTTATATTTATACCTATTTTTCTCTGGTGGAGTTGATTACTAGCAAATTTCCTATACAAAGACCAATTTTGTTGATCGAATTTGGGGTATTTTGTATTTATTAATATTATTTTTACAAGGAAGCACTGATCGGGAGAGAAAAATTTAGGGCCGGTTTCCGAGCTCGGGATTTAGCTAAGTCCTAGACTTTAAACAGCTGGAGTCAGAAAATTGGCTTTCCAAAACGGGGCGTAGTCACAGCTTTTATAACAGTAGTCGTAGTTTTTATTTTCTCATTTCTATAATATTGGAAACGTTTTTCCTTGACGAAATTAGACATTCCTAAATAATTCAAAATAGCTGAAACTTTACACTATTTTCTCTTTATTTTATTTTGTGTTCAATTTTCTAGTTTTTCGAAATTTAATTCAAACGTGACTATGACAATGACTGCGACTACGCCCCGTTTTGGAAAGCCAATTTTCTGACTCCAGCTGTTTAAAGTCTAGGACTTCGCTAAATCCCGAGCTCGGAAACCGGCCCTTAGGATACTCCTTGTACTATTTCCCTCCCAAATGTAGATAATGTTTTATTAATTATTAAATTACAAAATCACAGTCAACTCCACTAAATCGTTAATTCTATTATACTACAGTTATTGATAGTAAGCCCATTGATCCTACATTGATATGCGGTAGCCTTCAGTGCTTGAGCATCTTAGATTACATTTTGATTGTTAATTTAACTATTTTCCACTGACTGAAGATGATTGTAATATCAATAATACATACTCATTTGTATATAATATGTGTATAATATATAATATTATATACTCATCCGATTGCTATCTTCATAATTATAAACTGTATGGTATGGATGAATTCGCTGATTCATCATTCATTTTATACCGGCGTTATCTTTAATTTAACTTCACTGACTTATACTGGCTTTATGCTTCAAATAGATAGTTCTCTATTCGAATTACAGTATATTGATATTCTACTATTGACGGTAGGACTGCTTTTCAAATTGGTAGGTAGTTATCATAATATGCTGTTCTAAAGAGTCTCCAGTCTCCAGGACTCTCAAACAAACTCATTGGTATAATGGAAGGAGGCTACAAAGCAGGAAAAGGATGTTGATCAGGCCTATTCTGAAAAGAGACTTATTTTTACCCGTCTAGGTCTAGAGGTCGTATTTAGAGAGCATAAAAATGTATTTTCAACAGGAGAGATTATCATTAATGTCCTAGTGTTACGAGTTTAAGTTTACGTAGTAAGTTTATGAGCTTAAGCGATACTTAACCATTGACTTGTCTTAAAACTGTCCTTCAACATCATGTCTGAAATAAATAGCAATCAAATCCCGCTGTTTCCTGACTTGGAGAAAATGTGACAGACCTTTGTTTCTTTACGGGCGTTCTAAATTTGAAGCGGCTTTTTATGCCTTCCCTTAGCAGTTGGACACCCTTGATTTGTGTCGACTGAGAGGGAGCGAGCATTATTTTTAGCCCCGTCGGGGCGATTAATCATTTCGGGATCAATTAAGACTGCTCTCGAACTGAATTGCCGAACTATACGATGTGTGAAGGGACATGGAATTTCTCCCTGTCACAACCAACACCAATCATGTTGCTAGTTGCATCACTACTACTTTTCTCTCTCTCTCACACTCACACACACACTATCACTTACTTTTTTCCCTGCTCATAATTATATAATTATGTTTATTTCATTTCTATTATCGTGATTTGTACACCTACTCTCTGTCATGTTTACTTCCAGATTATTCCTTTAAGTGATGATATGACCAATTATATAAACTCTAATCACAGCCCAACTACTGGAAAATTATTGTATTGTAATAAAACATATTATCTATCCTCGTAAATTCAATTTTTGTCCAGATCAGATTATTGTATTGTGTTTATTGATTGACTTTTTACTTTTCTTGCCCTATTACCATAGGTAAGGAAAGTATTGCATTCCAAAAAAATGAAGGTACCCAATTTCAAGTTTTCTATACGTTTCAAGGTCCCCTGAGTCCAAAAACATGATTTTTGGGTGTTGGTCTGTGTGTGAGTGTGTGTGTATATGTCTGTGAATACGATATAACTCCATTCCTAATCAACCGATTGACTTGAAATTTCAAACTTGAGGTCCTTATACCATGAGGATCCGACACTAAGAAATTCAATAAAATTCAATTCAAGATGGCGGATAATGACTAAAAAACCATGTTTTTCACGGTTTTCTCGAAAACGGCTCTAACGATTTTCTTCAAATTTATACCCTGGATAGCTATTTATAAGCCCTTTCAACTGACATAAGTCTCATTTTTGGGAAAATTGCAGGAGTTCTGTAATATTCTTGAGAAAAATGGATTTTGTTGAATTTCTATCACGATTCTCTGAAAAATGTCTTGACCGATTTTTTCCAAATGCATACCCTGTTTAGTTATTTATCAGCTCTATCAACTGGCATGAGTCCCCTTCCTGGGAAGCTAACAGAGGCTCCACGGTCCACCCCATCCTTGAGAAATGGACTTTGTAACCTCCTTCTTGTGCATGAGGTAGGTAGGTAGAACCAATACCTACTATTACTTATTATTATTAGTAATAGTAGGTATTGGTAGAACACAAAGTCGAGATATTTCATCTGTAGAACAACTGTTTTGACGACTTGAAAAAATCATCGAATTTCACAATTTCCACAAAAGAAAATGTACTCTGAAAACAATGTATAATGTATCGTAGTTTTAAATTAATATGTAGTCTTCAATCGTCATTATGTTATTCCCCTAAATTATTCTCGTTTGAGAATGAGGCAATGTTCAAGGACAAGGATAAAACTTATAGTTCAATGAGCAAGGAAAGTTGTGTGAGTGTACCACACCAGATTTTTATTTTGATAGATTTCATTTGCGTATAGGCTTGTGAAAAGTGCTTCCTTCTCATGAACAGTATCATAGTAAATCAATTTATTTCCCCTTTGTGTAAGCAAATACCTGATAACATTCAAGTTAACAGCTGATCTCCCATATTACACAGAATAAATATAGGAAATTAATAAAATTCCTTCTAATATGTTGGTAATATTAATCGTAATTCACTCATTTTCAACTGATTGGGCCTTTCTCTTCTCTGGAACAAAATTGTTTATGTAATAAAATGGATAGAATTTCAATATTAACCGTTATTTACAAATATACGAACTGATCCCTCTCTCAAATCACAAACAAAACTTTGATATATCATATCAAATCTTTGATAATGTATTCCAATATTACCAGTATAATGTACTAATAATTTATAGATACTGTATAGATACAATTACTGTTTAATGTGGATAATATATAATTCAACACTTTTTTCAATTGTAATCTCTTCAATTTCGAGACAAAATAATTTATTCTAGATTTTGGAGTGGAGAAATAGACACTGTTTGGCTCAGCATCCAAACGACGAAAAGATTTTGCGTCTGTGTATTTCATGTTGATGCGGCAGAAAAAACGCTGACAACGCAAAGGACGCTCCTAGCCGATGTCATTGAATCATGGCCATGGGAAACTCATGGATTATTCACAACGCATCACCGCAATGCAATGCATGTCCACACAAAACGAAAAGCTGGAAAACGTAAGAGAACGTGTGGTTGGAGAATGAGCGTAAACTCAGAAAAGAGAGAGAGAGAGAGGAAGAAATAGAAAGATAGTGTAGAGTAATAAAAATAGAGGGAGACAGAAAAGGTAGGAAAGAGATTAGATTAGAGTTATTTATTTATGTATGTTACAATATTTACTGGTGTATACACTAATTGTCATTAAATGACGGTAATATTATTATATATTATTCAACGAATTTTACAAAGTATAAAAAATTAATCAATGAGAATAGAGATTGAATGCAATTAGAATAACGATAATATAATATTGTGATGTAACTTCATAAATCGGCGGTGTTTCAGCAAATAATTGTAGATTCTCTGAAAAGGATATAAAATAATATCCTTCCCATCAACACGACCGAGAGTGAGAGAGAGTGAAACTGAAATTTGAGGGAATGTTCAGTAAAGAGAAATATTATATTATTTTCAATAGAATTATCCCAGTTTGCAGATTACTATTTATCATACTAGTATTATAAAGTAGGTATAGTTCAGTATGATATAGAATGATTGATTATTGTTTCATCCATAAAGAATCAGTAGCCTTAGTAGCTGTTTCAGAGTTGCAGCATCCACTCATACATTCAGTTACATTCCCATATTACATATGGTAAATATGTATGTTTAACATTTTATAAGGAAATCGATAGAGATCATTGAATAAAATTAATTGTTAGATAACTATTATGAATGAGTGAATATTACATAAATATTATTATCCAACTTATCCCCACACAGCTTTCATATAGAATATGACTGTAGGAGAACCCCCGCATTTGTGAATGAGTTACTTTAATTTCGAATCTGATAGAATAAAATTGTTTTATAAATAATAGCAATGAAAAACGAATTGTTATAGATAGGATGATCCTGGTTGTATACATCTTAATGACAAGCAAATATCTTATTAGAGATTGAAGCTAAAATAATGAATTAAATAGAACAGGAATTGAAGAAAATTTATGTCATCTTACATGGTTTAAATGGAATAGAATGAATATCAATTATTCAACTTTCAATTCTCTATTCTATTTTGATAATGAGATAATGCGGTTCACCCCTTTGGAGTGTTAGATAAAAGTAAATATAATATTAGGGTTTTTTAATTTCTGCAATGTAATTAGAAGTCTGAAATGAGTTAAACGATTAGATAAACTATTGTGAGAGCTAGAGGAGGCTGTAAATAGGCTAACAACTCAAATTAAAAGAGGAGATATGAAGTTATTCACAACACATAACCTGAACAAGGCGTTTGAAAAACTTAGTAATCTCAATTATTACGCGAGTAAACTGAACAGAAAATAATTACAGGAACTTCCTTTTGCTGCTCTGCTCTGCTCATCTTATTCTCACGGGAACCCAGGGAACAATGTTAGTTTGGTAGCTTCCCAACAGATTCATATCAAAACTTTTGTTCCTCTTGTTGTAATTCTTGTACAAACGAATGTTTTCTGTTTCATATTATGAGATCTTTAAATGCAGTAATCAGTCTCTGGAACTAGGAAAACAGATTGAACAATTTCGGTTTAAAAAATTTAGTTGTGCTGGATTAGTCAGGACTAATTTTCTACTCATCAGTATATACTCATTGTAACATTTTTCCAGCCACTATAAATTAATTATAATGAATCATTAAATAAAAACACAAATATGTTGTAAAATTCTACACTGTTGTTTTATTTAGTTCACGACCGATGTGGTCACGAAACCTTGGTCGTGTACTAAATAAAACAACAGTTTAGAATTTGACAACATATTTGTGTTTTTATTCAATTATGGAACGGTTCTACAATATTGACAATGACTCAGTCGAATTTTTATAATGAATCACTTTTGAGTTGAATGTCAGGTACTGTATTTCATCTGCTGTATCCTCATCTCCCTACACATTGTTTTTGAAAGTTAGCTGTTTTGACAATATCATGTCGTCTACATATAAATAAATAATATCTACCACAGCATCACCATCGCAATAACACTGAAGGATCATAGCATATAAAAATGTAAAAGTTGTCCAATTCTTGTCATGAGCATGAAACAGTTATGCTAACTATTCAGCAGTAAAATAGCGATGCATAATCGCATGACTTTTCATGACTCATGAGAAAAATAAGACATTTCATGAACGTCTGCGTAAAGTGGAATTCATACTATGCAGCTCGAGAGTAGTACAATAATATAGCCGGGTTATAAGCTACAAGCTTACTTGCAGCTCAGTCAGCTACATAAATAGCTAAATATCCATTAGCTGCGAGTACATAGAAATTCAAGCAATTTCGTGAAATTTTCATAAGTTTTTTCCGTCTAATCGTATGTACTAAAACAAAGTGACTGGAAAACTTTTAAACCATTTGACAAGTTTTCAGTAGCTTATAAATTGCATAATGATACACATTTCTATGATTTAAATAACAATTAGAAACTTTGACTGTCCAACAAGTTTACTGTGTACATCATAATTGATCCTCATCCATGATTGAATAAAATGGGGGATGTGTAGTCTTCTGTTGAAAGACTGCAACAAAGAATGCGCCAAGTTGAACGTCATGCATAATTTATGGAGCTAGTTGGGATTTTAAGTGTGTTTACAAATAATATTGTCAGGAGCTGAAGATGTTTTGTACTTGTGAGCAAGGACGAACCCTTGACGCTTTGTGGATGCAGTGCAAAAGAGGCGGAACATCGTACTGGAA